>NC_134275.1:61902212-62039712 GCF_031893055.1 Leptodactylus fuscus
TCGACGTGTGATCGCCAACAAAATTCATTTCAATGGTAGAATCCCTTTAAAAGTTGCTATATATGTAGTTAGAGGATAGGATTCAAACATCAAAACTTTAAAACTGACTGTTCTGAAGCTATCTATTTATCTCAATAACTTGAGTTTTCCATTAAAGCGGTAGTGTCTCTTTAAAAAAGCGCCCTGCCATTGTTGCATCAGCTTGGGCTCACTGTATTCTTATAGTCAGAGGAAGTGGCGTGGGATTGTGAGGCAATGTTGGCATAGACTGAGGCCTGATCGGACTTTATCAGCCTAAATAATATAAAGGAAGTTGGCACACGTAATTTACTCACAGATCAGTCATTTTTTGTGGCTGTCGCAACATTCCTCATTGTTTGCCCATCGCCCAGCAACTCTTTATCCGGGGAATTTTCCATCCTAAGGTGATTGCTAAACGACTTCCTGATGCCTTTCGGAATGATTGTAATCCTATAGGTTTCATTTATAGGCCTCGTGTGCGTTCATTTTCACTACACTTGGATATGACACGGAGTTGCTCTGCCTGTAGAGAGATCCTATACTTAATCTAAGATTGCAGGGATATGGGTGATGATATAAAAGCGAGAATTAAACGCCAGGGGAAGCAAGTGCATTTTATTGTATTATCAGGAGGTACGTGTGGGTCAATAAATGTCACTTTGGGTGATCCCTAGTGGTCCTCGGAATCTGAGCCGGCTGAATGAGTGTAATAAATCTCACCGCGGAGCACAGTGGGCTTTTGTTTTATCCCTGTGGAAAAAAAGATAGCAGATAAACGTAATATGGCATGACAAATTTCCTGTATCCTGTTATCTCATTCTTCTTTTTTTTTTTCATGGGAAGGCTCAGTGCCTTTAACGCATGAATTTTTGGGTTAATCCTCTTAAATGGAGAAATGTGAGTGAATTTGCCTGCATGTTGTCTTGTAAAGGTTGAAGGGGCCCGCTCACACCTCATTTTGGCCCTTTGTTTGGTTTGTGCTCCAGGAGTTATCTGTAGGTCTCCATTATCCTAGTAGGATGCCCTTTTGCCATATGCCGTGGCGGTATGTGTCGGCTACCAGGATACGTTGGGGTATACATTACATTACAATACAATACAAAAGGCTTTATCGGCACAACCGAGTATACATTTGGCATTGCCAAAGCAAAGAGAGGGTGGGGTTGGAGTAGGTGGTTGGAGGTATAGTAGTCTTTGGATTCTTTGTTCTTGTTTGGGACATGTGGGTATGGACGGACATAGGGTGGGTGGATGATTAGGTGGGGTGTTGGGGTATAATAGTCTTTGGGGTCTCATCTTCCCCTCATTTGGTGGCAGGTGGACACGTATTGGGCAGCGATCTCCACAGTAGATTCCTCTTCTCCCATTACAATGTAGAGTTTCCTCTGCTCGTCTGCAGAAATGAAGTCTAGGATGTGGGCAGAGAGTCTTTGGAAGTAGCTGAGTATTTGGTACAGTGTAGCAGGAAATGGGCCTAGACTTTGGGAACACCATGGTCACAGTGTTGGCACAGTCTGTTCTCCCGTGGCTTGTACGACTGCCTATGCCGTCCAGTTTCAATCTCTAGGCTGTGGGCGCTCAGTCTGTACCGGCTCAGGGTCTGTTTGTGTATGGGGTGGGGTATTCTATTATCAGGAGCGCCTCTGTGTATTTCTCCATCGGAAGGCTTGAGCATAGCCTGACCCTTGTATGCTAGGCTTAAAGCTATCTCAGTATTTGGTTCTTAGGTCTGGGATATATTGGGTGAGTGGAGTAGATCAGCTTCGGCAGAAATGGCAAGGGTTGAAAGCCAGGCCTGCTACTTGGAAGTTTTTTGTTTTTTTTTGTGATGGGTCCTGTTTGGCTTTAGTCTTCATCACGATCCCTTCATACCATGGTATGGTCTGAGCAGGCAAACAAATTTGCCAAAGCTCATAACCCGTCTCCACATACACCGATTTGGACTGTATGATTTTGGAGTGCTGTTTTTGGCAACCATTTTGGGTGTGTTTTCTGGGGGAGTCTCTGGAGCACGGGCGCTGTTCCAATGAGATTTGGAACAGCGCCCGTGTATAGATTGTTCAAAATATATTTTTTGTTTGTATTTTTTTTTTTAATGGACATCCTTCACTAGAATCTTTGTATTGTTGGTGCATGATGTCAAATAATATGAGAAATTATCACTATTTCAATATATATATATATATATATATTTTTTCCTCTGCAGGTGGTGGATGTGAACATCTGTCGATGAATGATCATTTCAGCCATGATGACCGACCAGCCTCCTCCATTGGAAGCTACGCCCTTAATGAATGAAGTTTCACTTGTACCTCACATGGTGAATGGCGATAGCACCCAACAGGTAAATAGGGCTATAGGCTTTTGGGGGAAGCCTCTGCGTCAGTGCCCCTACCAAGGCTGATGCAAATTTCCAATTGATCCCAACGTAGCCACAGTTTTATATATATATAGCCAGATAAAGTATGACTAGAAGCAAAAAAAAAAGTTTCCGTTTCTGGCTATAGCTATGTTTACTAAAATTTGTTAGCTGTGCTGTTTTGGGAAGTTCTTACAGTCCCCTTTTGCCAAATGTGTGCGGTCTCTGGCATTGGACTCGCGTACTAATTGGCTTATGCTATACTGCAGTTGAAGTATTTCCAGCATTAACACCTTGTACGCTAGGTTCACACTAGCGGTGTTCATTTGAATCCCCAGTGGACCCGCTAAATCAGCAGTTACACAAGGACACCGGTGGTTTACTATAATGGAGTCCACCATTTTCATGCTAAAAACTGTGGAGAGAAACTGTGTTTTTCTCTCATCAAGTTCAGTGGTTTTTGGGACAAATGTGAACTCAGCCTTATCTGTTGACCCTTGTTCCTTCACATAATTGTAGTAGTGACTTGATGCATGATGATGTGTATTTGTTGTACATGACATGTTGTTACGTTAAGTAAGGTCCTTGTTGAAAAACAATGTGAACATGGGACTGGTTTATGGTTTACATGAAGTTTGGTCAGGCAGAAAAAAAAATCTGCGGGGTTGTCCCATCTCAAGGATCCTATCTATACTGGTAGCTTATGTAAATTGAAGACTTTTTCCTAAATATATTGCTTTAGAAATGCTGCTTTGTTTTCCTGCTGTGTGAGCTTACTCCTTCCATGTTTACACAGTGTTGCTATAACCATGGACCTGTAGGATAAGACAATCGATTCAGCTAATTGCAGATTGCTGATAAAGCCGAGTCTGTTAATTTTCTGTGTAAACAAACAAATAACACTGAGTCCGTTCTGTACAAGCATCTGCATATTATCTGATCTGTAAAAGTATTGTGATAATTCATAGTAATTCAGCTGAAACAGTGAGATGGGAAAACCCTTTAAGCTTCTTTTGGAACTGTTTTTTTAAACAGCTGTATTTTTTTTTTTTAACTAGTTGATTGCCTATTACACAGAGTACTGCTTTCTGAAAAGATTTTTGAAGTGTTTGACGCGAAGTTCACACCTGCGTTGTGGTTTCAGTTCTCCACTTGGGGACCCGAAATATGAAACCAGATCTGTTGCCAGTCTTTTTCGGAAACCCCCTGTAACCTAATGTATGTGTTAGGACTGTACAAATTGTAATAGTTGGATGGATGAGAGTCATTGATCTGCCATTATGGGATATGACGATCACCAGGACCAAACAATCTGCACTTTATGGGTTAAAAAAAAAGGCCACCTGATGAGTCACTCGGTTTTATTTATCGCCAGCCCACTGGAAACACATGATATTGTTGTAGCTGAGGTTGGCCCGGGCCTTCTGAAGTGGTATCACTTCCTTCCACTTGACTAATCGGTGGAGTTCTACTTTTCTTATCGTCACTGAACCAAACCGTCCGCAGCTTTCACAAGTACGTTGCGGTTTCAGTTTAGAAGTACTGTATTCTTCGAAATTCCATGTATGAGATCAGTCATGCTGCATACCCACCCACGTCATGTCCGTCCCATTACATATTAATATTGATCTATCTTGGGGTATTTGTTGCAGACACAAGCTACACTATTTTTAGCTTATCCTCTGGTTATACATATATATATATATATATATATATATATATATATATATATATATATATATAGTATTGTACACACTAATAGTGCCTGGAGATGAGCGATTAAGAATACATTTATGTTTTTTTTGGGGGGGTGTTACCTGTATGCAAAATTGGGTGACACCAGTAGTCAAGCATCCATTAGGGAAGCCATTTTTACTCCACCCCAAGATTTCACGCAGTATCCCTTTAAGACGTCACTGGGTTTATCCCTGCGTGGCGCGTGTTGTAATACGGAACGATGGCTGAAGACTAAATAGCATTTTCTCACTGCTTGTATTGGCTCCTTCCGTCTTATTTTCCATGACTTCACGCCACTAATTACATGTGGGTAGCGGCAGCCAGGAACAATGCCATAAATCTCGCAGTAACATTGCTGGAATTTATAGCTCGCCTCCGACTCTTTCATTCTTCATCACCAAAATTTATGAAAAAAAAAATAAAAAAATAAAAAGATAGCCGGTTGTATGAGTGAGCCCGAAATGAATTTCCACGCAAATAAACTTGTATTGGCAGCTCGAATGGACAAATTGCTCCTCTGCAACTGTGAAACAGATGTTTTCTTGTTTTTAGAGCCTCCAGTTGCGCAAGAGTACAGCTGAAATAAGCTTCGAATTGTTTAGCATTTCTCTGAAATACCCGCCAGTGACAGAGCGGCCACACTCAGAAACCAGCAGCTGCTCGAAACTAGAAATACCGTTTGTTTGGAAAGGATGAGTTGTCTTTACGTTCTTTTCCATCGTGAAGTCTCGCTGCCAGCACTTGATTATGACCTTGCCAGAGTACAGGCGTGAAGTATCCTGCAACTTGGACCTCTTGGTTCTCCTCCCTCAGTCTGGTAGAACCATGGGACTTGGGGCTTCTTGCCCCCTGACTGTCCGGCAAGGCTCACCATAATGTTTTGCAGGTGCAGATAACTGTATATCCTCCCATCAGCTATAGGCACGTATTTACACTGAAAGTTCGAGTTGCGTGGTTAGAGCATCAACAGGCCACAGCTGTAAACTTACAGCTGGGTGTAGGGAATTTCTACTAGAGAGGTCATGTGATGGACACACAGGTGCATGGCTTGTTACAGTTGCACCTCAATAATCTTTCTACCAATGAGCTGCATTCAGGGGCTGTCCACTCTGCGTCCAGGGGCTATCCACCGCTGCGTCCGGGGGCTGTCCACCGCTGCGTCCGGGGGCTGTCCACCGCTGCGTCCGGGGGCTGTCCACCGCTGCGTCCGGGGGCTGTCCACCGCTGCGTCCGGGGGCTGTCCACCGCTGCGTCCGGGGGCTGTCCACCGCTGCGTCCGGGGGCTGTCCACCGCTGCGTCCGGGGGCTGTCCACCGCTGCGTCCGGGGGCTGTCCACCGCTGCGTCCGGGGGCTGTCCACCGCTGCGTCCGGGGGCTGTCCACCGCTGCGTCCGGGGGCTGTCCACCGCTGCGTCCGGGGGCTGTCCACCGCTGCGTCCGGGGGCTGTCCACCGCTGCGTCCGGGGGCTGTCCACCGCTGCGTCCGGGGGCTGTCCACCGCTGCGTCCGGGGGCTGTCCACCGCTGCGTCCGGGGGCTGTCCACCGCTGCGTCCGGGGGCTGTCCACCGCTGCGTCCGGGGGCTGTCCACCGCTGCGTCCGGGGGCTGTCCACCGCTTCGTCCGGGGGCTGTCCACCGCTTCGTCCGGGGGCTGTCCACCGCTGCGTCCAGGGGCTGTCCACCGCTGCGTCCAGGGGCTGTCCACCGCTGCGTCCAGGGGCTGTCCACCTCTGCGTCCAGGGGCTGTCCACCGCTGCGTCCAGGGGCTGTCCACCGCTGCGTCCAGGGGCTGTCCACCGCTGCGTCCAGGGGCTGTCCACCGCTGCGTCCAGGGGCTGTCCACCGCTGCGTCCAGGGGCTGTCCACCGCTGCGTCCAGGGGCTGTCCACCGCTGCGTCCAGGGGCTGTCCACCGCTGCGTCCAGGGGCTGTCCACCGCTGCGTCCAGGGGCTGTCCACCGCTGCGTCCAGGGGCTGTCCACCGCTGCGTCCAGGGGCTGTCCAGGATATTGGATGTAATAATGCTTTTATTTTCCATATTTACAGTAGTGTAATGTCAGATAAGATGTGATCAGACAGTGAATGATAAGATGACATTATGTCTAATGTGATGAGCAGTCACCAACCACAAGTAATTCAAGAACAAAGGCCTAAATATATCTTCTTGACAAACAACATTTCATGGCTAGAGATGACCAAAAGGTTACAACGACTCATAGGAACTAGCTTTAATGATCTAGCGCATCTACAGTCCATGTGCCACTCATGTACTGTCCAATCATGCGCTGACTATGATCGGCACTTTGCCAGCGCGTGATCGGCACGTGATTAAAAAAAAACAATTAAAATGACCTTATTGACCTAATGACAGCGATAGGGCAGCTTTATCTGTCTGATGGGGTAACTTTAATTCAGGGTAAGGTTTTTTTAAAAGGGGTGTGGCTTAAATATCAATAATTGCAATCAAAATACATGTAGCTGCTTCATTGCAAAAAAATGTTCATACTGCATAAAATGACTTGCTTGAATTCATATTAAAGGGTTTTTCCAGGCTAGGGGGGGCTGACACCTGGCATCTGCTTGGTCAGCAGCCGACATACAGAGAATGGATCAGGAAGCAGACAGCACTGTTCTCTGTGTAGTGGCTAAACTGAGTTACTGCAGCGCAGCATCTGTTCAAATAAATGGAAAATGATCTGCAGTACCTGATCTGGCCACTACACAGAGAACGGAGCTGTCTGCTTCCTGCTGCATTCTCATGTATCAGCTGATCTCTGGGCATGCTTGTTGTAACCCCGCAGATTTATTATTGATAGTCTATTCTTAGAATATTTTTAGCCCAGAATACCCTTATAATATTAGCTAAAGACGAAGTGTAGAAATGCTAGATATCGTTTTAGCAAAATCCTATCTATATATTGAGCTCTAGGCTGTAAAGGCTGAACTGAGAGGTGTCGTTGCTCGGTCACTGTTACATACGTTGCGGTACAGGACTGTTTGCTGTCTGGTTTACATTCTTCTAATAAAACTACCAGACCATGATACCGATGCTCGAGCTTATCCGTCACTTGGTACTGGGTCACTTCTTTGATCTCTTAAATTACTTGAGATCATTCAGATGTTTTCTTGGCACCGCACGAAAGTGTTATGGGAAGATCAGTCGCCAATGTATATTTTTCTACCTAATTTCTTTCGCTACTACTGAGATGACCTCTGGCTGTAAATACATAGGGGCCAGTACTTCACTTTTTGGATTTTTCCTACTTAAGGTTCTCATGGCCTTGGAGTGATCTGATCTTCTCCGTACAGTAGGGATTCATTTTTAGCGGATGCCTTACCTGTAGAACTTGTGCGGGCCAGATTTCTCATAGATCCCGGGAAATCCTGGGATTTCCCAAAGATCTCTTTGATGGCCCATACATACCGCCCTAATACATACATACATACATACCGCCCTAATGTCTCTAGACCGTTTCTCTTTTAAGTTGATCTTGGAGGTCGTAGAGGTATGAAAAAAAAATGGCTGCCAGATTGTTGATAGGTTATATGTAGTGCAACCGTATCGATGTCAATGGAACGGAGCTGCAGTACCAGATAAGTCGTAGACAGGTGTGGCGGTGTTTTTGGAAGACAGCAGCCATGTTTTTAATCCTATACAACCCCTTTAAGTATTAAGCTTGAAGTATACGTCTCCTGTATCACTGGCACTGGTAAAAACCCGAACTTTTCCAAACAGCCTCTGTATTTGCAGGTGATTGTGGTGCAAGTGAACCCCGGGGAGACCTTCACCATCCGCACAGAAGATGGACACTTTCAGTGTATCCCAGGTAAGCCGAATAACTGCTAGTTCACCCTCTGCAGTCTGTCCTGGGGTTTTCCCTCCTCTGCACTTAGAAGTTGTGTATAGGCCGACCACGAGACTTGATATATTGCAGCTTCCTGGAAGTGCAGGCTCATTTATCAGCACTGCTACGGATACGGACATGTATGGTGATGTCACGTTAACCACTCATGGGTTTTCGTATAAAACCATGTTTAGAAAACTTTTTTATTTTAACTGTAAAACGTCATTTTCTGCTCAGCCAGGTGAAGGGATTTTCCATTTCTACGTGCAGAGATTCTTGTAGCCTGTGCAAGAACAGGGAGAGGAGTCAGAAGGGCATCACGCTAGGGGGCGGTTGGGTTTATAGTCCCAATTTAGGGGATGGCTGATGGTACGTTCCAGCAAATTGTAGTAATAACTTTTTCCCATTTGTTTCCCCTATAGGTCCAGCACATGTTCCCATGATGTCGCCAAATGGGTCAATGCCTCCGATATTTGTGCCGCCTGGTTATGTGTCTCAGGTATAATGCGGCTCATTTCCATCTTATATTAAAAAAAAATAATAATAATTGACTTGTATTGAAGCAGAAAGTTATTTCCCAACACCTATACGAGGGAATGTAATATCAGAATACGTCTCCGATTTAACAGGCCGCCAAAACCAGTCTATTACATGTTAGGGGGCAAACTGGCCTACGTGCCTTTATATGATTGAGCTATCCAACCAACCAAAAGATCAGTGGAGTCCCATACCTGGGCCCCCACGTCATCTGTTTGCGCACAGTGAGTGCTGCTTCTGCTTTACTTGTCATGTCCATTTGCCATATGGTCTACTGTATGTGCAGCTCAGTCCCATTCAAGCGAGATGGGCCTGAGCTGCCAGGCCAAGCACTGGTGCTGTGCAATATACAGTACTTTGCTTAGTTCTCTTTAAACAGCTGATCATCAAGGGTCCTGAGTTTCGACAGTGACAATACAGACGCGTATAGCACGTATAATCTGTTCCACCCTCATTCTAGAGGCCTCCCAATCTGAGATTAGGAAATGGGTGGGTGCAGTAGCGCCCTCTAACTGCTGATGGTCCTATAAATTACATGCCGATGACAGGTTGTCTTTAATGCTATTCTAAGTACAAAGCGCCTACTAGACACCGTGTGGGGTATTTGTGTGCTGGCCAATATCTTGTCATCTGTTCTCAAGGCATGCCGGCAGCCGGTGACATATATTACGCTCACTGACTGGATTGTTTGCTTTTATCTCCTTTGACGGGAACTTTAAACAAACTTTTGGCATTAAAATCAAGTCCATGTTCGTCATTCTTGTCTGGCCGGGGTAGTAACTGCTATGATAGGATTCGGTAATCTTCCAAACGTTGAGAAAGCAGGAACTGGGCTGCTCGGAAAAGGGGGGATGGTTATCGAAATGTATTTTCCCAGCAGATACGGCACTTGGACCGTCACCAGTTCTTGTAATGACGTGACTGCACCTTTGTCTTGTAGGTATGGGTAAGGGCTACCCCAATAGTTGGACCTACCCGCTTCCAGCCATGAGACATTGGTGGCCTATATAGTCAATATGCCGGGATAGCCCAAGGTTTAAAGGGAATGTATCAAGGTGATTTGGGACACTAAACCCCCAGTCTATATGGACCTGTGGGTGATTTAGTGTCCTAAATTGACCTGATGGGTTGCCTTTAAGGGTATGTTTATATGCTGCAATGGCAGACCCAATGCTGCTAAGCGTTCTAAAGATTGAAGCGCTGACTTGACGTTTTTTCCTTCTTGTTACAGGTTGTGGAAGAAAATGGAGTGCGCAAAGTGTTGGTCTTGCCACATTCGACAGAGTTCCACCCGTCAATGCACCCCCCTCCGCCTCATGTAACCCACTTTATGCACCATCATCCGGCTCTGCTCCCTCACCCACCACATCACGTGTACCCACCAGTGCCTGGCACAGGGGAGCTGCCGCCCCAGTTTATACACCAGCATCCACCACACCCACCACATATTTTCCAGGAGCAAGGTATGGATTTAATAAGGTCATTTCTCTCTGCATTTTTTCCTTTTTTTTTTTTTTTTTTTTTTTTTTTTTTTTTTTTTAAGCTGGTCGTACATGTCAGCCAAACGTACGAAATTGACCAGGACCAGCTGATCTTATGATGTGTGTGCATGTCCTGACTCCTCTGATGGCAGTTGTCGATATGTTGGATTTCACTTACTCACTTATCCCTTTTAGGCTACGTCCCCACAGGACGCCCCTGCAGCAATAAAGCGCTGCATGAAAAAACGCGGTGGGAACGCTTCATGGTTCTTCCCGCAGTGCTTTAAGCAGAAAGTTTGCAGAGTTTTCCTGCGCTGACTTTCTGCTGCCATTATACCTAAGGGGAAACCAATGGCTTTTCCATAGGTATGATTGACATGCTGCGATTTCCAAAACCGTGGCTTGTTCGCACAGCGGTTTTTACCATAAAGTGGGCATGGCATTCGATAGTACAGCACAGTAAAATGCTGGGCAAATAGAGTTTCCGTCCTGTGGTGCCCTGGCCTTAAAAGGGTTTTCCAGGACTTGATAACCTCATCTTCCGCTAGGTCATCAATATGTGTTTGGTGGGGGCCTGACAGCCAGGACCCCTCACAGATCATCTAGTTGGGTTCTGCATCCTCTTCACTGGATGCCAAGCACAATGTCTTGAATGGGACTGAGCCGCAGACAGGCCACGTGACTAATGAACATGACGTCATTGTTCTATGATGTAGATTTGCAGCTCACTGGCGTGCCACTGACTCTTCAAG
Organism: Leptodactylus fuscus; assembly: GCF_031893055.1. Lineage (NCBI taxonomy): Eukaryota > Metazoa > Chordata > Amphibia > Anura > Leptodactylidae > Leptodactylus > Leptodactylus fuscus. The sequence goes on from NC_134275.1 coordinate 61,912,944, forward strand.
CAACCGATCTGTGGGGATCCTCAACAATCCGATAGATAGTTATAACCTATTCTAAAAGTCAGTTTCCAGAAAAGCCCTATAAATAATGACGTATCTGCTGTAGAAGTGATTCCTCAAAATGGAAATGCAGATTTAGAGGTTGCACTTAAGGAGTTTACATATTTTAAAGTCCATCGGCACATGGAAGAAGCCGCCGTCTCCATAGCTGATCGGCGGTTGTTCTGGGTGTTGGATCCCTGCCAATCTTGTACTGATCCCCTATCTTAAGGATATTGGTTATCAATATACAAGTCCTGGAAAGTTCCTTTAAGAAGATATGCACGCTGTGTTGAGCTGAGTACATTGGATTGATGGCTATCTAAGGTGTGTAACCAGCTATAGACATTGATAACCTAGGTAATAAATCTAATCCTTTATACATCGCATTACTTATATTGAACTGATCCCGTTCTGCAGAGCTGAAATCTCTGCACACTCCTTGCTGGTTGTCGCTCAGGTTGGGGTTTTGTTATTTTGACGGTCCACTTTCTTCACGTTTCAGATCTGCGGTCACACGGGAGGATGAACTTCCCTCAGAGAGACGAGCGAAGCATGAAAGTGCAAGAGCAACTTCGGAAAAAATTAAAAGACCGCCAGATTAGCACCCACAACAACAACAAACTGCACAGCCCACCCTCCTCCCCTCACAAAGCACACATTGCTGCCAATTCACACATGCAAAACGGATACACTAAGGGTCAGCACTTAACAGGGGGGCCTATCAAACTGAAGCAAGCAACTCGAATCCGGGGCAGTCCGCCCGCTGAGAATGAATCTGGAGGTAAGTTGTGCGAACCACATGGCGTCTCGCTGTAAAATGCACCGTCTGCTCGGTTGTATAGGACTGGGTAGTAGGCACGAGAGGTCTCAGGTGAAGCATCTATAGTACTGACCTGCATGAAATATTCAGTATCTACATGGCTCAGCAGAATCGCCTTTGCTTTCAGCAACCCCTGGGGTTGATTTAACCCAGTGGTAGGGAACGTACGGCTCTCCAGCTGTTGCAAAACTACAATTCCCAGCATGCATACTTGCTCTGTTGTTCTTGGAACTCCCTTGGAAGTGAATGGAGCATGATGGGAGTTGTAGTTTCACAGCAGCTGGAGAGCCAAAGGTTCCCTACCCCTGATTTAACCGATGACTTATCCTTAGACTAGGTCATCAATTAAATATCAGAAGGGTCTAACACTGGACCCCGAGCGATAAACTGAAGAGCCTGCAACCTCTATTACTTAACAAGCACAGCAACGTGCATTTGTTCAGCGGCTGTGCTTGGTATCCCACTTGAATGGGACTGAGCTGCGAACAAGTCATTTGATTGCTAAACGTGATATCACATGGCCTGAGAAGCGGATGCAGCACTCTGGAAGAACCACTTCAGATAGCTAAGCCATACAGGGAGTCGGACCCCCATAGATCTTCAATTGTTCAATTGAGAATCAAAGGTTTTACAGTGCATTCGCTTCACTGGATAAGCCTACTTTCTGATATATGCACCTCCATAGGCCCTGCCGTCACCTCCTTTCTTAAAATTGCAGGGTACAGTAAGTAGCTGGACATCTCATTTATCGCTCCCCAAGTCTCTGTTACATGACGGACTCTGCTCTACTCTTATGTATAAGTAGCAGGAGTAGAGCAGAAAGTTCATCACGTGACGGGCAGATGTAGAGCAACAAGACTTCCCTTCCCAAACTGTGTTCTGCAAACTTAAGAATAGGGCGATGGAGGGCTGACGTGTTTTTATTTCCCATATAAACCCTTTAAGGTGGCCATTCACACGAAATGAGCATAGGAGGATAGGACATCCATGAGAACTGGACAACGCTGTAATGTGCACCTTAAGAGTCCGCTGCCATATGAATAGTCACCCAGCTTTGAAGTGGCAACGTTTGATATGTCTTGCCCTGGTGTGTCAGCCATATGTCCTAGTACGACAAATGGAGAGGGTTTAATTCGCGATGACACAGGCCCTTTAAGAAACCAGGTTGACCTCCAATTGGGAGCTGTCATGGCAGTCCAATTGTGGCCTTACCAACTTTTACAGAAAAAGAGCTAGAAATGAAGATTTCAAGGTGCGTCTCCTCATTGTGTATACTAGTTTGTACCTTGTAAACGTATCCTGTATGTAGCGAATGACCTGTCACTACTCCTGGGTGTAAATGCACAACACTTGGCAACGCTAATCCAGGATATGCACCAGGACACTGGGCCGACCATCAGCATGGCCCGGGAGGAAGTGTGGAATGGGATTGTCAGGATGAATAAGTACTTGTATGTTGTGCAATGTTCAGGGCTTGCATCATTCCCTCTCTCAGATGGTGTTGAGGTGCATATAGTATGCAAATATGCAAATTCCCAACAGATTAGAGAATAACATCTGTGCGCTTTGCCGGTCCCCTGACTGTTAAATCAATACCAGTTGGCGGTTTCTTAAAAGCTTTCGATAAAAATAACCCCAGAGAACAATTTTGGGCGGCGGGGCCTACTGTGCGTGCCGAGGGGTTTCTAACACATTTTCATTCTTGGTCTTTGTTAGATGGAGAGGCAGAACCGAAAAAGCTACAAGATTTAAACCCCAGCATGACCAAGCCGGCTGTAAGTATATTGTACTTTGGAAGAATGGCGGCTTTCCTGGAAGCCTATGTACTTTGCAGAGCTCCGGCCTTCTAAGGATTTCTACCAAAAGTGGAATGTACACCGCTCATCTGATATAAATAGAAGCATGTGTCACGTAGATCGCTATCTGTTTATACGAAGGGTTAACCAGGGTGAACCTACACCTAGTAGGGGGCCGTATAAATGTCTGTTCCACTGTAAACCGCTATTACTGGAATCAGGGCCGTCTGATAAGAGTCGGGCCGCTGGCAAGTGAGATTCTTCAGCACTTTTGGACGCGACATCCCTAGACACGAGCTGTCCCCTGGTTTGCAGGGCAACAGCATTGTTTTTAATGGGAAGGGATATGAAGGAATTACTGTTAAAAACGAAGGTTTGTGATCTTCAAAAAACAGTGCCACTCTTGGCCGCTGGCTGTTTGTGGTATTGCAGCTCATCTCCATTCACTGCAGTAGAGCTGAGTTGCAATACTAGATGAAGCCCATGGTGCTGTGAATGTTTTTTTAATCTCGTACTATCCCTTTAATTCAGTTGCCTATTTGAGTTGTCCACCATATATATCCTTCTCATTTTCTACTCAAAGGGGTCGGTCAGGTTACTTTCTCAAGTGGCCTAACATTGGGCATGGAGGGGCACAACTCTACACTAGGCAGCCATCTAATGCCGCCCCAACATCATGACCTGGTCGCCTTATACGACACAATATTCAAGGGGTTGGATGGCTGTAAGCAGCAGTGTATCTCCATGCTCGGTGTCAGATCAGATGTGGACACATGCCTGCTCAGATTTTTCGGTTTATGATGTGGCTTGTACAGACCAATATGATTTAGGAGGCACTAACCTCCCCCCCCACCAATCTTCATGTCGCCTCTCACAGGAGGCTGAAGGGGACCGTTCATCACAGCACTACATACGCCGTATCCCACTGATATCGAGCGTTACTTGGCCTTCTCTGTAGGCTGTGGCCTTATTTGCTCTGAAATCTGACCCAGTCAGAGGGTTCCATTATGTTATGAGGGTATTCGAGGACACACAGTTCATTGAAATCACATTACATCACTTCATTAACAATGCATACTTGTGTGACACTTCCTGAAGAACCACTCGTTCATTCCCATCGGGGGCTCTCATGCGGTGTAGCCAGCCATGGCTTAGCCTTCTCTTAATGTATAGCTTGAATTCTATCAGCAATGTAAAGAAGAAGAAAGGAGGGCCAGAAATGAGAGTCGACGACATAAGAACGCTTCTTGTTTTCTTGGCTCCACCTTAAATGCTCAGATACTTTACGTTTTTTGGTTACTTTGTATTCCTTTCTTTTACCGTTATACTCCCCATAGGGCTGCTGCAGGTTGTGTATATTGGTTCCCATGGATCATTGACATGATTTAGACATTCTATTTCATCTTTTTATATAGGTTTCCAATTTGAAAGCAAGGTCGGCTATATTGTCCTGGAGTGTGCAAATCACCTCCCAGAATCGGGAGAGTCCCACAAGCCATTTACCAGGGGCATTTATCTACGAGGTGACCGTATCCAACAATGGCAAAAACGGAAAGTTCAAGCCTGCTTACTCGTGAGTATTAATTCAAGCAGTTATTGAACTTTGAGAGGCCGGAATTAAGGGGAGTTGTATATAGGCCTATGATGTGGCTCCACTTAGGGATAGTTCACACTAGTTCAAAGAGGGGGCGGATTATGGTGCTGAATCCACGTCATAATCCGCCCCCTCACAATGGAGGTCTATGTAGACCGCCAGGCTACTTTTTTCCGTGAGCGGCAACATGCCCTTTCTTCCTGCCGACTCTGCGGCTGATTCAGCTGCGACGTCCGCTTTGCGACACCTCCCCTCTGGAGTAGGCCCATTCATTTAAGCCTACTCCGGAGCGGAGAGCCGCGCACTGCACCAGTAACCCATCGCGGCAGCCGCCCCGGAATATGCACACGCGTAATCGCGTGTGAACTTAGCCTTACACAGCTCACAGAATGGAGACTGTCCGTCAGACTTTGCTGCGTTTCTATTTCCTTTCTAATGACGTATGGGCCTTATAAAGTAGAGTATACAAAAGAGTAAAAAAGATCCTGAATGTAAAAAAAATAACCAAAATGTTACTATAGTGCTTCCCTGAAAATAAGACCAGGTCTAAGGCTTATTTCCGGGATACATCTTTGTTTTGGTGTGGCCATATTTATAGATCAGCACTTCATCTCCTTGTAACTTTTACTCTATTCACTGGTGTTCCCGACCGCCTGGCCCTGGGACACTATAACATAGTCCTCGTCTTGTGCCAAAATAACAGTGAAGGGAATGTCTCACTGTCTCCTTAATTCTCAGGGTCATTGGGGTTCCTAGAGGTCTGGCCTTCACTCTGTTATACTCATAAGTCACTTCATTGGTTAAAAAAAAGGAATTTGCTCCTAGCGCCACCTATTGGAGGTAGCTCCCTATAGCTTAATACCTGGTTTTCAAAGACACCTAAGGGCATAATCTCGGAATAATAGCCAAACCAGAATAACTCCTTCTCATGGAGGGTCCCATCTGCAGACAACTGTCTAGAGATAGATGTCTCTTATCAGTACAGAGCAGGGTACTGGCTGTGTGACAGGTCTAGACGTGGATCTGCAGGGGCATTGGTCTCATATTAAAGTGAAACTGTACATTGACTTGCATATTACTTACCCAGAATTCTTAGCAGGCCATGCATGGTCTCTTATAAGTCACTGTACCATTTATTCCTAGTGAGACAGACCTCTTTACACCTGTAGGATTGGGTTCCCCTTAAAGTGTGGTCTTGCATAGCTCTTTACATTTTATATGTTGCCTTCTGGGCGCTCATATTTTTTTTTGTGCTTTTTGTTTTTTCCAGAGGAGATGCTACAACATGCACACTCACAGACTTACGGCCAGCAACAGACTACCATGTACGGTAGGTATTAGGTGGCTTTGACGGGGACTGTCCTTTCTACTGTAGCATGTTTTGTTTTGTTCTATTTTCTTTTTGAATACTGCAAAGTTTGAGCATAAGGCTAATATTCAGTCTGTGTTTTCCTGGGGTCCAGGGTGCCGATCCCCTGCCTGCTTTCCTGGGGTCCAGGGTGCCGATCCCCTGCCTTTTTTCATGGGGTCCAGGGTGTCAGTCCCATGCCTGTTTTCTTGGGGTCCAGGGTGCAGGTCCCCTGCCTTTTTTCCTTGGGTCCGGGATGTCAGTCCCATGCCTGTTTTCTTGGGGTCCAGGGTGCCGATCCCCCTGCCTGTTTTCCTGAGTTTCAGGGTGCCGATCCCCTGCCTGCTTTCCTGGGGTCCATGGTGCCGATCCCCTGCCTGCTTTCCTGTGGTCCAGAGTGCCGATCCCCTGCCTGTTTTCCTGGGATTCAGGGTACCGATCCCCTGCCTGTTTTCCTGGGGTTCAGGGTACCGATCCCCTGCCTGTTTTCCTGGGGTTCAGGGTGCCGATCCCCTGCCGGCTTTCCTGGGTCCAGGGTGCCGGTCCCCTGCCTGTCACTTTACTTGAATAGTTAATAATTGTGGTCATAATTTTTGTCTTTCAGAGTTACTGCCACTTGTCCACCTTTAGAGGGATCCATCTCGGAATTAGTGAGTTTTACTACGGAAAGCTGTGAGCCGGATTCACCAGCCCCACCGAAACTCACTAACAGAAGTCGGAATTGTTTGAACCTGCAGTGGAAGGTCTGCGCCCCTGTCCTCATTGTGGATATTCTGTAACTAGACTTTGCATTTCTCTTAATGTTCAGCTATTTTATTCTTCCTTTCAGGCGTCTAATGACAACGGATCAAAGATTAATGGCTACCTTTTGGAGTGGGATGAGGTATTAGACTTTTGTTATATATTCAATCATTTCCTATTAAACCCTTGACGATCTTAGCTTGGCCATGAGCCGTAAGAGAGATGTGCAGAAGATTATTCTATGTTGACTACTTTATCACAGGAGGTTTTGTTTTCTGACCTACACTTTGACTTCTGTGTCCCTAACCCATATATCATAGTGATGAGACATCACTGCCTACAAGGCTTAGGAGTTAGGCGGAATACATTCTGCCAGTGCCCATTTTGCATAGATGCCGAAAAGTTACTGGCCTATATGTCACCATCCCCATTCATCCAGGTTTTGGCTGTATTACACAGCTGAGGCCCAAAACCAGCTGCCGCAGTTGGAAAATACAGATTCAGGCCGATTCACCTCGTTTGCACCAAACAATAGTAAGTCCTCACATAACTTCTAATATAATATTATAACCGTTGTTTTTCTCTTTCTTTAGGGAAGACATGGACCGTTTAAAGAATGCTACTTTGGGCACCTTAAGCAATACAAGTTAACAAAGCTGTCTCCATCCACAAAGTATGCCTTTAGAATAGCAGCCAAAAATGACATTGGAATGAGGTAAGATTGAATTCACGCTGATGTCTCGCCGTCTCATAACTGCGTCTCATATGCCCTGCTGAGGCAGCGACGTTCTAGTTCTTGTATAACTTTTTTTTGGGGTCCTATAAGCCTTTGGCTTGTTTAAAGAGAGACCGTTCACCAGGTTTAGAAATCCCATAGACATAACTCATTGGATTGGGACTGTCAGCCTGTACATTTTGGGGTTATGTGTATCCAAGTCTGTTCAGCCATTCCAAAGATATAAGCTCTTTTATTGTTGATGTAAAGTAGGGTCTACTACCCAAGTGGGCGGTAACACTGTGGTGTCTCTGTACTGTATGTCATGCAGTAATGTCGCCCTTTTGGCTAGTAGACCCTAACTCACTTTAACACCAAAAGGTCTTATATATTTGGAGTGGCTGACTATATTAAGAAAAACAAAACTGTGACGTGACCGATCAGATGATATATGTCATGGGCTTTTCATATCTGGTGACCGGTCCTCTTTAATCTTCTCAATGGAATAATAATCTTGGAAAGTCTTGTCTAGGAACGCAGCATTGTGTTATCCCTCTGTTATTCCTCCTGTAAATATGTAACTGCATTGACAGTTGGGCATATCAGTTTTGCTGATTACAATATCAGACTGTGTAAGGACACTCAGGGCTCGTTCACATCTGCGCCCAGTAGTCCGTTCTGCAGGTTTCTGTTTCCTGCACAAAACAGGGAAGGAGACTGAAACCTGCCGGCATCTTTCAAACCCATTCATTTGAATGGGTTTGAAAAGTGTCCGGCCATGAGCGCCGGTGAGCGTTTTATGCTCTCCGCGGCAAAACCGTTTTTCTTAAACTGGACACAGAGTCGAACATGCAGTACTTTGTGTCCGGTTTAAAAAAAACTGTTTCGCTGCGGAGAGCATAAAACGCTCACCGGCGCTCAAGGCCGGACTCTGCATGACAGATTTCCGTCTTCTGCATGCAGAAGACGGAAACCTGAGAACGGACTGCCGAATGCTGGTGTGAACCCAGCGTCAGTGAAAATTTATGTTTTCCGGCATAGCAACTGAGGAACGGCACAACACAGTGTCAGGAAAGCAGATGGTTCTTCTTTAAGTTTACTGTAATCCTTGGAAGAACTTTTTTTTTGCTATATGACCCTTATATAGCTATTGTATTTCTCTTTCAGTGGATTCAGCGAAACAGTGATCTACTACACAGCAGGGAGCGTGCCCCCTGCGCCCTCACCGCCACGGCTTAGGCAAGCCGGTATCACCTGGCTCTGCTTAGAATGGAGTCCACCCAATGATATGCCTTCAGATGAAACACTAACGTATGTCCTGGAAATGGAAGAGGAAGGCTCGGTGAGTGGCCATTCCCCATGGCAAGCTAGTGTTGGATTATCGGATTCCAGATAAGAGAATTTGACGCCATCTTTTTATCTTATATGCTAGGGTTATGGTTTCAAGCCTAAACAGAACAGTGAAGATCTCACATGCACTTTAAGAAACCTGAGAAGGAACACTTCGTACAAGTTTAGGGTATGTTGTAATTTTGCAATGTTATTGTTGGTCAGTTATTGGCTGTGTATTATTGTACAAACATCTATTGTCTCAAAATTTGCATTTATTCGGAAAGAAAAACTTGCAGCATGTTCCCAATTCATGAGCTGCTTTGTCTCGCCAGGTGTTTGCGGTAAACAGCGAAGGCAGAAGTAGTCCGAGCGATATTGTAGAATACACAACTTCTCCCGATAAACCTGGACCCCCATGTAAGCCAAGTACAAAGGGCAAAATCCATGCGCACAGTGTGAAGATCATGTGGGGTGAGTCCGAGTTTTTGGATGTATTTGCTGTTTGTAGCTTTGGTTCTGTTCACTTGTATTCGTATAACAATCCTGTTTTATTGCAGATACCCCAAAGGACAATGGAGGGTCAGAAGTTACTAAATACATCCTGGAAATGGCAGAAAACGTAAATGGTGAGTAAATCGATTCCCACTGGGTTGTAATTCTCCTCCCACAAAAAACAAGACCTCGTACAGACATCTTAAGAGAAGTTATGGCTCTTAAAATGCGGCAGAGAAAAACCAATTCTGTGGTCTGAGGCTAAAGTTGGCCGAGTCCTAAAGGAGTCAAATAGCCTTCAAATCCACAGTGATCTATACAGTTGTGTGTGAACAGGAACTTCTATATTCCAGTTTACACACATGGAGCTTTTGTTTCCAAACCCTCCCTCACCACAAAATGGGAGCAAGCCCTAACGTGATTAATGGGCTGGAGTGTCTGGGCCCCAGGTTTTCCTAGATGGGTATCTTTTTTTTCCCCGGTGGGGAGGGGTCTAACAACAGGTCCAATATGGTGTGACATATTGGAGTCAATGGTGTGAATATTGGTGTGTTGGTGTTGAAATGGTGTGAATATTGGAGTGTCCTGCTGTGGGTCTAATTGATACCATATCCCCCTGCGGACCTATCCTTTAACTATTTAAAGGGGTTATCCAGGGAACATGTAAAAAATGTACTTACTCATCTTCATGTACGGATCCTTGGATTTCCAGGCTGGTCTCACAGTTGGAACCTGCACCCAACCCTAAGTCAACCATGTTCACTGGTATTGCCTGTACCGTGCGGGCTAGGGGGAAGGTGGTGGCGGGGTTGGGGCGGTGCTGGCTCTGATCACATGACCCAGAATGAGCTCGGCACATAAAGAACCTAGTAACATTCCTATGTTGTTAAAAAAAAATTGTGATATATTTACACAAGCTTATTTAAAAAATCCATCGTAACCTGCTTGTTGATGGTTTCCACAGATATTCCACTGAATACATTTTCTATACCATGCATTAAAACAGTAAAAATGTCAAGTTTTATATGTATCTGGTGTTAGTGAAAGATAAAGTGGATCTTAGTGGAAATTGGATTTACAGATCAGAACGTTTTTCTGTTACAGGGAGTAAATGGGAGACCATGTACAGCGGTCCTTATAAAGAACATGTGTGCGATCATCTCAAGCCTGGTACTTCCTATAGGTTCAAGGTGTATTGCGCCAATATAGTGGGCGCCAGTCAGGTAAGTTGGGTTTTATGGAACTGCCAAATACGACCTCGAAGGAACATAATAAGTAGAGATGAGCGAACACTGTTCGGATCAGCCGATCCGAACAGCACGCACCCATAGAAATGAATGGAAGCACCTGTGACGCCGGCCGGACGCCGGCAAAGTCAGCGTCACAGGTGCTTCCATTCATTTCTATGGGTGCGTACTGTTCGGATTGGCTGATCCGAACAGTGTTCGCTCATCTCTAGTAATAAGAAATATCGGCCACTTATCTGGCACTTAGTGTGTTTTCCTGGTCTCCCATTAGGGAGTTTCTGCCGGTACTGGTGGAATGGAACATCCGTTCTGATATTGTAGGATTCCTTTGAAGTTTGTGAAGAAATAAACAATTGGTGATGCTTCCTTGCAAAGCCTGACTCTATCGGTCTGTGTAGGGATGCACCCCTTATAATAGGGTAATGGTAACACCCAGCTGTCAATGATGGATGAGCACAACAACATGGCGGTCTAAGACATCATGCTCCAGAATTATTATATTATGGGGAATATACGGTTACTCACACTGACATTCTAGTAGATGTTAGAGGTCCTCTTTAAGTATTACCCTGTATATTAGGCTATGCATGTACCTAATAAGTATTTCTCTTCTTTTAGGGCTCAGATGTATTAACGGTCCAGACAGGCATTGTCCCTCCTGGTCCCTGCCACCCCCCACGTTTAGCTGGAAAAGCCAAATCCAAGGAGTTGAGTCTGCAGTGGGGTATGTTCCTTTGTTTGTTTGATATCAGGATAAACCACATCCTACCCCTCCCAGCTCAGGTCACTTTGTGGTGTGACTCTTAGTGATCCTGTAGGTCATGGCGGCTAACCCACTCCAGTTACTGCCCGGGAGGCCACAACCTTACTGCAGGGTCCTGGTGCTTTTGTAAAGTCAGCACTGTATAAATAAAAATATTATTATTATTAATTATTATTATTATTATTGATAAGTCATGCTTTATATGAAGACTGCAGACCACAAAATGATACAATGTTTTTCTGGCCTTTTATTAAAAACCTTGTGCCATTTCTGCAGATGCTCCAGGTGTAGACGGCGGCTCCGCAGTAACGTCTTATACTGTAGAGATGGCAAAATCTCAAGAAGATCGAGGCCAAGTCTATCAAGGTCCTGACCTGGAATGTACAGTGAGCAACCTGCTGCCTGGCCAGACATACTGCTTCTGGATAAAGGCTTCAAATAAAGCCGGGGTAGGTGTCTTATTGTACTCAGCGCCATGAGGCTGAATTCAAACATAAGTTTTTGTTGCATTTGTTAAAGGGAGTCTGTCACCAGAACCTGGCATATCATCCCACCCGGCAGATGGATAGGGTCACCTGAATGCAACAGTGTCTTCCCTTTGTGAATGTGTGGCTCCATTGCAACACCCTCGTTGCTCCACAGCTCATTTGCATATTGACATATATATATTTTTTTTAATATATTGAAAATTTATTAGCAGAGGCAGCGCTGATTCACAACGGGAGAACGCCAATTGATTCATTTTCTGGGCTGAATGTGATGACAGACTCCCTTGAATTTAGATTTTTGATTCAAAATGGAACTTGATTTGCAGAATTTTAATACTAGTTTGTTTGTTTTTTCTCCCAATTTTTAGTGCGGACCCTATTCAGAAGCAGCAGAGTTCTGCACAGCACCCGGACCCCCAGAAAGATGCAAAATACCTTTGTTGATATGCAAGAGTGCAAACTGTGCGCTAGCCAGCTGGGAGGTGAGTTTGACTGTTTTAAATTTTTTTATTTTTTTTTTGCAATTTTATTATGAATTTTTAAACTATGTTTGGCATATGGACGACATAGATCAATGCCCACTTTTAAGAACGGTCCTTGACAATAAGCAGATCACAGTGTGTCCTCCCTGCTGGGACCTCAAGCTTTCTGCTGAAACCAGTGTTCTGTTTAACTGCAGCAGCGCCACCACTGGTGCAAGTAAACATTACATAATGTCTATTCAAATCAATGGATTGTCCATGTTGTGCAAGATTGGTCGGGTCCTCCAGAACAGTAACAGACTCTCTTTACTGTGGCCAAGAGGAGATGATCCTGAACAGAGGACCCTGTCTAATTCCCAAATAGGGTCTATGAAAATGTGTGTGGGTTTTTTTTATACTGGACAACCCAGATAAAGTGCACTTGCCTTGGTACTGGAAAAGTAAGAGATTTACATGATAGACAATGTTTGTTTGATTCTGACTGAGCGGAACATAACTGTCTGAATATGTTCCAGCAAACCTATTACTCAGCACATTGAGGCAAGCTCGCTGGTGACCTACGCAGGCCAACTTTGTGGAAGTGGTTTGCAGAACACACTTGTTCTTCATTTATGCTAAGTCTCATGGGAACAGATAGACGTTTATAGTAATTGTAGGAGGATGCAGCAGGCAGCAGATCCTCCCGGTGGGTTGATGCTCCGGGGGCTTTGGAGATAAAGTCATCTGCTAATGTAGCTTAGTGGGGGTCTGTGGGTTGCTCCTCTTCCCAACATGCTAAGCCTACAGCCCACAGGCTACACATAGTTCTGGTTAAATTGATCCCATGCGCTGTTTATCTCTGGTTGTCTCTAACCATATCTAAGGCCTGATTTGTTTGGTTCCTTTGATGACTATTCTGCTCTTTTTCGAGTTGTTTTTCCTGTTTGGTTTCTGATATGCAGTAAATAATGGCATCTGTTTTTAGGTTCCTGGATGTAATGGAGCAGAAATCACAGAATATCGGTTAGAATGGGGCAGGGTGGAAGGATGTATGCAAGTCATCTATACAGGCTCATCTTCAAGCTATGAAATCAAAGGTCTCACACCAGCAACTACATATTTCTGTAGAGTTCAGGTATGTATAGTAATGTCTACAGGTTGCATTAAATTAAAGGGGTTCTCTCTTCTTAGATGTAGATGGTTGGTGCAGGTCTAGGACCTAGCTCTGTCAAAAATGGGGTAAGGGACCCCTGTCCAGGAGCAGCTGTGATTGGAAAGGTGGCCATACTTGCATGGAAGTCCCAAAAACCATAAAGGGGGTTCTGCATTCTTTCAAAATTGTGGGCAGATGGTTTAACTGCAGTAAGATTAGACACCTACTAATGTACTGTCTGGGATGGAGATGTTTCTTTAAGACACTGTCACATTCAATGACATGACTGTGCTCCTGTTGCTTATCTCCTGTATCCTGGCCATCCTGTATGCTTAGCATGTGGTTATATTCCCTTTCTCTTTCCCTGTAGCACATCATATGTCTCCTCTCTGAGCACTGGCTCATTCACTCCTCTGGGGGGGATCATGTTTCACATGCTGGGCATCAGTGTCAGTGAGCAAAGAAAGAGCAGAGCAGATGACGATCCATTACAGTGATGCCTTAGAAATTGTTATAGAGAGTCATGCAGGCAGCTGTAAATAGAGGCCATGTTTACTAGTGAGAGACATAAATCATGTAAATTGATAATTCCATCCACACAAAGCCCCGGTAGCATTAAAACAAAGGTGCTGTGCAGTGCAAAAAAATCATAGCTACTTAGGATCTTAGGACCTCATCTTGTGAGATTCATACACACGCTTGTATTTCTTTATTTTTGAGAAACATCTTTAAGTTGCCCAATTTGTTCTCTCTCATAGGCTGTTAACATTGCTGGCACCGGGATGTTTGGAGACACAGCAGTCATTACTACGCCAGCATCTGTTCCTGCAGCGGTATCTGTACTGCAGGTTGTTGAGGAAGAGCTCCTGGAAATTCCATTACCCTCACCGTCAGAGTGCCTTGCTCTTCAGTGGAAGGAGCCATGCTGCAACGGGGCAGAGATCACGGGGTACACCATAGAATATGGGGAAAAGCAGCAGATTACAGTAGATTCTGTTACTAGCTGTGTCCTCACAAATCTGGTCCCTGATCGCACTTACAGGTATGGTCTTATAAAGGAAATGGTGCGTCATTGCAGCTGTATACAGATATATATAGCAGAGTTTGTCATTTTACATAATCCATTACAATACCGCAGTATGTAATACTGCAGACTCCATCATTTTATTGGTTCTTTGTCACATTTGCTGATCATTTTCCCTTTTTTTTTTCTCCCCCCCAGGATACGAATTCAGGCCATAAACAGCTTTGGAGCAGGTCCCTTTAGTTCGTCTATTAAAGCCAAAACGAAGCCACCTCCTCCCAACCCTCCACATCTAGAATGTGTGGTCTTCAGTCACCAGAGCCTTAAGTTAAAATGGGGAGACGGGACAAGTAAAGCTTTAGCCACAGAAACGTCACAGTACAATCTGCAGATGGAAGATAAGCTCAGCAGGTCAGTGTGCGCTTGTCTCGAAAGCATTACATGTGACTAATGTGTTCTCCATCCTCCCCCTCGTCTCTTAGGTCTCCATTAGTTTTATACCTGGTGGCGGTTACTCTTTAACAGGGTCACATTACTAGGTGCGGTTATAGTCTCATTTAATGGACAACGGAATAAGTCATTAATCTCGGAGAGATCTCGCCTTGTTTGCTCATTACTTTCAGTTTGCTGAATTTGTGCTTTCCGTTGAGGCCGTAACAAGTCAAAGGCAAACGTCCATCTGCTTAAAGGGTTTGTCCATGTATTAAATATAGATTATGCAAATTGAACATTGCATGTATAGCACAGTGCATGTCCACCAAATGAGCTAAGTGCTTGTGGACACACATGCTCAGTCTCTCTACACAACCAGTTTTCTGCATAGTAATCCTCTGTCCGATGCAGAGCAACCAATAGAAATAGCCTTCTATCCTGCTGGTTAGGGATGGAGCCGAGCCTCTTTATAAGCATGGCGGTATAGCTGAGAAGACTCCTATATTGACAGCTGCCAGAGTGGGAAGTAGACTGATTCTGCCCAGCAGCTTCAGCAGGACACAGAAGCAAAATTGTTTCAAATATAGCAATATGCCAAATCTGAAAGAGAGTAAAGCTGGCAGGATAAGGGGTAATTCTTGAGCCAATAATCCATGTGTCTATGATGAATGAAAGCACAATTGAAAAATTCACGATTTTATATGTTTTTGCTTTAGATTTTTAACAATCTACAATGGACCATGTCATACGTACAAGGTGCAAAGACTGAATGAGTCAACTACGTACAACTTCAGAATCCAGGCATACAATGAAGCAGGGGAAGGCCCATTTTCTGAAGTCTACAGTTTTGCTACAACCAAATCTCTGCCAGCTGCATTAAAAGGTAAGTAGTGGGGATTTCTCTGCCTGCTGAGCGAGGTTGAAAATGAGTGGGAGGGGGTATAAAGCAGACCACCACTTGGTTTAAAGGGTACCTAATCTGCCAGGTCTTTTCTAGGAGTGTATAAGCTTTCATACATGTATTTCTGCCAGGAGTGACTGTAAAATAGCTAAGAAAAGCCCAAGTCAACATAATATAGGAGGATTAGGAACACTGGACTGCAAATACACGCAGAGAAGCAGCTAAAACAACCCCAGACACAGGAAAAGCAAAATCCATGAGTGCAGTCAGAAAAGCTGCTTGTTGACTGTGAATAATATCCCATCTGTAACCACACACAAGTACATTGTAAGGCATGAGATGTGCAGAATGTTCCGTCCAGTGCACAGAGAAGGCAGTTTGCAGATGTGCTGTGAGGAAAACAACCCCTCCCCTCTCTATTTACTCTATGAAGACACTGTCTCTCTTTCTTCCCCTCTTTCCGAAGCCGTTTTAAGCCTGATCTGTGGACAGGACTATCCTAGTAACAGGGAGTGAACATCAAATTAGCTTCTTTCTGCTTTACTTTTTAGATTTTTAAAAAAAGATTTTTGTATCTTATTTTTAGTAGTAATTATTCTCCTTTTCCATTTTTAGCACCCAAAGTACAACAGATTGATGGGAATCTGTGTGAAGTATCTTGGGAGACCGTGCCGCCGATGAGGGGAGATTCAATTGTTTACATCCTCCAGCTTACCAATGGGAGAGAGTTTGATCAGGTAAGAGGGAGTAATGGCCTAACTGATGTATACATTGTGTATTCCTTCATTTACTGGAATAACATATCTTCGCCTTGCCAAAAACACTAATATAACACTATTTTTCACTTTTAGCCTAATGGCCGATGTTACCGTATTGTTTTGGCCTAAGATTTTAGGAGTTGGAGACTCTGTATGGCCCTAAACAGGTCATGTTAATGGCCTCCACTTAGTGGGGAAAGCCTCAAAATCCATCTACCAACTCTTCCTTTCATTTCGATGGGCAATGGGCAGATTTTTTTCTCTAGCTGAAAAAATTGGGAACTATCACCTTGCATTGCCCATCGAAATGAATGTGATTTTTTTTTTTTCTGCCATACACATTTCAATGGGGTTAGTAAGGCAGAACCTCCCTGAATATACATCATAACTAGAGATGAATGAATACTAATCGAAGCTCTAGTTTCGAATACCTCACTCCCATAGGAATGAATGGGAGCGGGTTAACTGCAAGGGGTTAAGTGCCGGCCAGCGCGCGGCCGCTCCCATTCATTTCTATGAAGCGAGGTATTCGAAACTGCAGTTTTGAATACTATTCGCTCATCTCGAATCATAACACTTCAGATACAGGTAAAAATCTCCCTGACTCCCATTGAAATGAATAGAAGAGTTGGGGTGTTTTTTGAGGTGGTCCTGATCTCCAGGGTAGGACTTGCAGAAACAGCTGAGCGCAGAATCTCTACACTGTTTGTGTAACCACCACATACACGTTCTGCTTAAGTCTTGGAGCATGCAGTCTGAAAAGAAGGTTGAGTCTTGGGACACCACCATATACATTAGATGGTTGAGTGGTGCCTCCAAAATCCTCTAGTTTGGCTAGTCTTATGTCTTCCCATTCATTGACTGAACGTAAAACTTTTATTAATAGGGTAATAACGGCCATGCTGGTGTTTGGCCAGCATCGTAGACATAATAGTAGTCTGACCACTGCTCCTCTCCTTCTCCCCTGACCAGGTATACAAAGGAACAGACACCTCATTCACGTTTTCATACTTTCAAACAAACTGTGAATATCGGTTCCGAGTTTGCGCTGGACGGCAATACCAAGATTCCAATGGATTACAAGAATTGTTTGGCCCTTACAGCCCCAGCACCGTATTCTCATCTCAAAGACCAGAGTTGGATTTGCCGTGTGTCAATGCTGCATTGGAGGCCACGAAAAGCAAAAAGAAGTCTCTCAGCGACGAGCAGTTTGCCATATTGCTCCTCATGATGTTCGCCGTGGTGGCTTTCCTCTTTGCCGTCGTCATCCAGTACTTTGTCATTAAGTAGCTTTCGGTGCCCTGTCCCTGAGATTATTCCTTTACATTTTTTTTTCTATATTTATGTTTAATTATTCTAATTAAATTTATAGATGGAAATGATTGTATTATATATAAGTGCATTTCCATTCTTGCTGCTCATTCATCAAGAGGCTGGATTAGTAGAATCCTCCTGTATGTGGAACATAAGACATCATGAAACTCTTAGAAAGGGAACTTCAATCCTGTGTTTCTAGGGCCATGGTGTTATTGCCTTAATACACTCTTAAAGGTCAAGACGGTGCTGTTCGTTTATGTAATGGACCATTTGCTTTAAAAGCATGTCCCTTTAAATGTTCAGCTTTGCATGTGGTTGCTCACAAAAGGTTGATGTTTGTTACACGATTGTCCGTTTTCCCACTGACTTGTGGCCTTCTCGGAGAAGCATATCTAACTCATACTGTAGGTGGCGTCTTTGTGATATTACAAATGGTGGCATTTACAAAGATACCCTTTTTGTTTTCGGGATTTGTTGCGGTTGCTCACAGACATAGGGTTGCTTTACTGTAATCTGCCATTTTATTTTACCCCCCATTATTGACTGCAGGTTTCAGCGCGGGATGTTAGACCATGTCTGAGAATGCTGAGGGTATTTTTTTTTTTATTTTTTTTAATAAATTTTAACCTAAAGATACATTGGTATGGATCTGGTCATTAAGAAATCCGGTTTGATGATTATATTTTTTAGGGTCCTCTTCTTGTGGGATACCATAACCGTCCACTTGATGAAATCCTGGAGCTTCTGAGACGCCCCCTATGATCTCAAGAAAAAGTCGATCCCAGTTTTAGTTTTAGTGGGTTGTCCCACCTACCCATAAGTGACTGATTGCTGGAGCTCCACCCAATATTGAGTCCCATATTTCATATGCATGTGGTCTCATAGAGGTTAAATGGAGTGCTCGCATGCACAACCATTGCTCCATTCAAGTGCGGAACTTGGGGCCCCCATTTTTGTAATTGGTGTGGATCCATTGTCTAGCAACACTATCTATCTTTATCCTGTGGATAGATAAGGGGTAATCATGGGGCAACCTTTAAACCTAAATGTATTTTCCGTAGAGGGGACCCAAGTTGGCCATCTATGAGGGGCTCAGCTTTCAGGGTAGCCTCATGGCAACCTCCTTGAATAAACCCAGGATTTCTCAATGTGGACGTTTAGAATTATCCACCCCAATCTCTAGCTATTGTGCAGTTATATTTTGTGTGTCCATATAAAGTTGCAGCAATAGGTGGGAAATACGGAATCGGGTTCTTGTGACTATAGAATTATTAGACTTTCCTATAGGGGTGTGGTCTAGTCCTCCAGCTCCTTGTGGTATCGGTCGAGGAAAGGTATGGAGATCTTATGAGGCTTTCAGGAAGATTTTGCGATCGCAATGGGGCGTTGAGATTATGTCAATGGAGTTATGGAAAAGTTATGGAAAGTGAGATCTAGTTGTAGGAATTCTGTTCTGGGACAGCAGGCTCTAAATGAAAGCTAAAAGTGCTGTAAAGCATATCAGTCGCTGCTGTAAAATGTTACGGTGGGTTTCCATGAGTGTTGGCTCGTATACAAAAATGGCTTTCCCATAGGTTCCTGACTTGTATTAGAAAATTTTCATACCCAGTAACCAATAGACTCTATGTCTAGCTTCTATCCTGTGTGAAAAATTTTGTCAAATTTTTAAAATGTAGACAAGTCGGGAAACTCTCAAGTATCCATAAGGTTGAGCTCATCGTTGCCCTCATGTTTTAACCCATTAGACAATATTTTACAAGATCCTTTTGCGGTTTGATATTCACAGAAATAGATATCTATCTATCTATCTATAGTCAGGGGTCTTTTGTAATCCTAATCGATTGCATTTGTCGAGAGCCAAGGACACTATATCATAATCCGCCCCCTCACAATGGTGGTCTATGTACTTTTTCTTCAGGCGGATTCCGCAGCTCAGTGAGCCGCGGCGTCTGTTTGGCGGCAGCAACCTCCGCAGTCGGCCCATTCATTTGAGCCTGCTCCGAAGGGGGAAGCCGCGACTAAAGTCATGCCAGGCGGGTTTTGACTCGAAAGTGACGCAGCTCCCTGCGTCCCTCTCGGTGCCAAAAACCGTGCTTCCGCTCCCGTGTGAGCTTAGCCTTAGTTTCCAAGCAGGGGGCAAGAAGTAGACTTCCTGTTCCTTTAGAATTTAGGACCCAAGTGTCACGTGACTCAGCTTTGATAAATGGTTCCAGCTCAGGGATGGAAGGCGCATATTTGGGAGGGGGCGTTGTTCTATCTCTCAGCATTAAGTGCCACCAAACCCGACTATGTCAGCATCATAATGGAGCAGGAATTACAAGCATGGCGGTCTATCTTATGTTTAACACCGCAGCGGAGGCCGGTCATTTCCAATGGCGACTGTCGGATGCAAAGCTTCTTTGCAGTGTCGTCTACTCTAGAAGTACAGCTTACCCTTTAAGTTTAAGATTCCCTTTAAAAAAAATCTATTTCAATCAAAATATAAAATCAATTTTTTTTTTATCAGAATTTTATTAAATAGATGATTTTATTGAGAGGTCTCTATTTTCTTAGGTAGAACTATGTAGACGAATGTGCAACGTCCGAATAAATAGAGAGATTGCCTAAAATGACATTTTATTTGCCTCACCAAAAACAAAAAAATCTGTCTCTTTAGAGCTTTTCATGGATTTTTTTTTTACTTTTTTTTTTTTTTTTTAAATAAAAAAATCACTGTGAAAGCACTTTTTTGGGATAACACTGTAACCGATACGTCTAACTGCTCATTGTTGTCCGTGAGATTTTATGTTCTAAAATACACACTGGACCCCATGTCAAAACTGTCCATGTAGCCAACCGCAACCAATCAGAGTTCTGCTTTCAGTTTCTCAACTGCACTGGAAAGATAAAGCAATCCCTCTGGTTGCCATGGGCAACAAAGTAATTTCTCAAAGGCTTTTTTTTGACCCATGAGGCCTACTAAGTTGTGTGTTAATCTGCAGCCTGACCGATAGTTCTCGCTGGCTGTGAAACGCTGAATGTAAATGTTTTTTAAATGTACATTTTTATTTATTTTTTTTTTATTTTTACGCTATAATTCTATATGCCGGAAAGGTTTTATAGAGATAGTCTGCCATTTTTTATTTTTTTTGGTGAGGTAAATAAACCAGTTACTTCTCGGGACAGGTCTCATTTTTATGGAACATGGCTGCCATGTTTTTTAGTTGTGAAAATACATGGTCATGGTAACGTTGCCTTGTATGTTTCAGAAATAAATCGATAGATCTGACACCAAAAATGACAATGATCAGATATTGCTATTTCCACGGGGCACGTCCTTCCTTGTATATCCGGTGCCTTGTATACGTAATACAGAGAATATTGTGAATTTTTTATGACCCGTTTCCCAGTTGCTCATTGCTGTCAGGGGAAATGGCCGACTTTAGTATTTGCACATGGACCATGCAAAACAATAAAAATGGATACTACAAAACTGTATAATAGAGTAGGTATAGATACCAGGCAGGGACGGTGGTGTAGTCTATCGGAGGTTTAGAGTCTTGCCAAGGCAGAGTGGCCAATTGATGCCCTCGTGGGCACTTGCGCTAAAATGTAGTCCACTTATCCGGTGGTCTAAAATACCAGGAGGAGTTGTTATTGGCCATTTTCCCTTCCACTAGGCCTTATGGGTATGAGTACTGACAGATGCCCCACCAGCTCCCTCATTATTAAGAGAGGGTAACTCATAGATTTCGGCTACTTTTTGTCTTGTACTGTCTGGTATTAGCTTGGCTTACCTTTACTTTATTTGACTCACATTTTAGGTCAAAATCTGAAATGTTTGCGCCTCTCGTAGCCAAATTTGGGTCTTTTATCTGTGTCTTTTTGTCCAAAAGTAAAGTTATAAAAAAGAAAAACTTTATGAAATAGTCTATATCACACTATATATCCCAAATAATTCTATGAATAGATTTGTAGTTTTTAATAGATTTGTTCTTTCCCCACTCGTATTGTCCGGAGTTTTGGCCGCAATCCATTCGGTTTTGCAAACCGGTAAATGTCTATTTTCGAAAGAGCTTTCTGCCACCAATTACCCCATATCTTTAGTGAGAAGATAGAAAATACAAAATGTCCCTTCTCTTATATGGGTTGTCTACTTTGTTTTCCTGAAATGGTGCCACCATTTTGGGTTGTCTGGTTTGGAGCATGGCCCCAGAGTTCTAAATTGAAGCTCATTAGGCCTCCAATTACCATGTGCTCTCTATAATACTTGTGGCGTCTGGTGTTGTAGAGAGGTCTTAAATGGGTTGCCTACTTTGTTTTCCCAAATTGGTGCCACCATTTTGGGTTGTCTGGTTTGGAGCTTGGCCCCAAAGCCTTAATTTGAAGCTCATTGGGCCTCCAATCACCAAATAATGCTGGTGACGTCTGATGTTGTAGAGAGGTCATTGGGCCCCCTGAGGTTCCACGAACTGGTAGCCATTGCTGTCTCTGCACCCCCTTATTGGCTCCAATCAAGCAAATGGGGCTGAGCTACAATACCAGACAATCCAATGGGCAATCCATTTATATGAGCAGACGGTCAAAAGTGAGCCTATTTTTTTTTTTTAGAAGAATGGTGTTGGGAGCCAGAGACTCGATGATGCCTTTGGTTGTGGAGTGAATTGGTATTGCGTATGTTGGTCTAGCTGAGATATTCTATCCATCTCCACCATGTGTAGAGGATACATGTTCATGTTTGATGCTAATACCATGGTCTTTTCTATATTTGGTTGTCTCGATAATGCATTGCATGGCTTTAGCCGCTTTCATCCCAGCCAGTTACTCGTATACTCCACATTTATGTGTTATACCGTTGTTTCAGTATGTCAGTCTTATTCCTAGTGAAGCTTGTACCACTGCAGTACACATAGGCCTTATATAAAACCCCCTTTCTGCGTATCCGGATGTCGTACATGTATTCATACGTTGACCTGCTTTGCATTTCATTTATGTGTTACAAAAAATGTAATTTCTGTGCTTCTCAAGAATATATTGCAGCACTTTCTGAAAAAGCACAGATTTGTCTTTTATGGAGGAGGAAAAAAAAGTGCATTTATTATAAATGTTACACTATTTGGCTCAAACTGAGCAAATGTTTTTATACTGTCTATAACCTTTAAAAAAAGAAAAAGAAAAAAAAAAAGATCAAGTGCACGTTTTTTTTTTTTTTTTATGAGATGCCCATATTATGTATTATCTACTAACCTAAATATTTTTACATGTAAGATGTTTTTTGTAAGAAATTATCATGCTGAAAATATAAATATATATAAATTTACATTCCATCACTTTATATTTGATTTTTTTTTTTAACTCACAATGTAATTTTTTGTTTTTAATTTAGAATAGTCTATATCTGTTCTGTGCGAGTATAATTTGTGTCAATTAAACATTTTTGTTTTCCTACGACGAGAAATTCTAGAGTTAAACCTCAGTCACTTTTGTCTCAAATTTGAAGGGATTCTACCATTTAAACATTTTTTTTTTTTTTTTTGTCGTTAACATGTCGGAATAGCCTTAAGAAAGGCTATTCTTCTGCTACCTTTATAAGTCTTCTCCGGCCCACCGATCATTAAAAAATCCAGTTTTTGTGGGTATTCAAATTTGTCTCGCAGCACTGGGGGCGGGCCTCATCGCTAAAACAGCACTGTTGGAATCCCCAATTCTGCCAGAGAACTCTCCAGCACTGCCTCCATCTTCTTCTGGAACAAGGTATTCACCATGTCTTCTTCCAGTGGTGTCTTCTAACTTCTAGGCCTAGGGCAAGCAGACTGCGCATGCTCGTGGCCACAAGAAAAATGGCCGCTTACACAGTATTAGAAGCATCCATTTTCTCGTGGCCGGCGGGCATGCACAGTCGGCTTGCCGAGGCCTAGAAGTTAGAAGACACCACCAGAAGAAGACGCAGTGAAGAGGACGATCCTGAAAAAGATGGAGGTGGCACTGGAGAGTTCTCTGGCAGCATTGGGGATGCCCCCAGTGCTGTTTGAGCGCTGAGGCCCACCCCCAGTGCTGCGAGAGAGCTCATTTGCATACCAACAAAAACTGGATTTTTCACCGAACGGCGGGTAGGAGACGAATAGCCTTTCTTAAGGCTATTCCTACGTGTCAACGACAAAAAAAAGTGTTTAAATGGTAGAATCCCTTTAACAAAAAATAAAAAAAATAAAAATCTATTCTACAATTCTAGAAAAAAAATTGTAGATGATATCGTAGCGTTAAGATTTAATGTGAGGTATATTTGTTACATTTTGGATCGATCCTTGACGAATGATCAGTTATTTGCAGTTCAAAAAAATACACTAGAAATAAATTCTGTATTCATGTGTAAGATCGATACGGCGTATTAGAGCTGATGTGTATGACTCGGATTCGTGTCAATCCTCTATGACTATTTCCGCATATCATTTCATTTATGGATATTTTATAGAGACGTGTATTGCCACTTTCTTTACAGTAGATACATGGTGCAATCTAAGAAAAAAAATTTACATTTTTTTCCCCACACGTAGTCTTTGTGTATTTTTATTTATTTTGATTTTTAAAAGTCATGAAAAATGTAAAGTGTGAATGTTCTGTTTTACCTGTACCAAAAAAAAAAACCTTAAAAAAAATAAATAAATAAATAATTGTCTGAATATCACATCCAGTCATGTTACCCCTTACTTCCACTATAATAATCCTTCAAGGAACGGGTTCAATGCATTTCGTATGTGTCTGTGTGTGTGTGTATGTCTATGCATATGTTTTTGTACACACATCAGTCTTTTTTTTTGGCTACAGGCATGTTTACATTTTAATTTTTTTTTTAAACATTTTCCATCTTAGGAAAAAAAATAAAAAATTCCATTGCCAAAGGATTTTTAATTTTCGAAACACAACGAGAATGCACCTAAAGCATTAAGACTATTACACGTAAAAAAAAAAATTGATTTTTCTTTTTTAATTTTTTTTTTTTCTATTCAACTCCATTACACTCCATGCCAGAAAATAAAAGCGTTTCGAAGTTCTAATTCATTTAGCGCACTGCTATTTATTTCTTCTGAGCATCGTCCACCATATTTATTGTGGGAACGATGGGAAATCTCGGCTCCGTATTTCGGCACGATTCTCGCCAGAGATGCGGAGTGCTAAGGTTCCCATTTTCTCCTTTCGTAAACCTGGCTTCCTTCTATTATTTTACCATTTACAAATTTTTATACATTCCAGTCTTAAGTACTAGTGGTGTTCTTGTAAGAAATCTGTTGCTTTGTATTTCATTGTTATTTGAGGTGTCTTCTCCAATATGAGATAACCTTGCATATGTATTACTAAATTGTTACTTTGAAATAGATAATATATTTAATGTCTAATAAAAAGTATAAAAATTGTTGTAGGAGAGTTTGCCTATTCTATTTGAATGCCGAATTATTATTTTTTTATGACACTAAAACCCAAACCATTCGTTTTCATACACTCAGGTTTATTTCTTGACTAGAGATGGGCAAACCTTGCAAGATCAGAGATGTAAAACATTCTAAAGGGGGAAGGGTAGTGTAAGTCTTTATTATGTTACTGCTTCTCCCCGGGCCTTCAATTACTCTGAGGTCTAAACAGACCATGGGTGGCAAATTTTTATGACCCGATGTGCTCATCTCTACTCATGACGTGTCTGCTTTTTACGTGCCTTCACTAGGGTTGAGCCGATCTTGACTTTTCAGGATCGATTTTAAAATCCGATTTCCGATAATTTTTCATTCGAACCCGATCTCGATCCCAATTCCGATCCTAATGCAAGTCAATGGGATTTTTTTATTAATCGGAGATCGGATTTTAAAAGCAATCCTATTCACTATACAGCATGGAATCTAACAATTGTTAGAATTCACGCTGTGTAGTGAATCACTAAAGTAGTCAGAGGATTTTTTTTAAATCCTCTGGCTACTTAGTCCCCCCTGGTGTCCACTTACCTCCAGAGATGGCTGCTCCGGTGCCTTCTTTCTTCTTTGCCTCGCTGCACGCTGCTCTTCTCCCTTCGCTGCCCCCTCCCTGCCAGGTTAGGAGAGTGTGGGCGGGAAGACGTCACGTCTCTCCACCCTGTACCCACCCACACTCTCCTAAGCCACAAGCCCCGCCTACCTAGCGCTTTAAACACTAACCTGGGAGGCGGGGCAGCGAGGCAAGAAGAAGGAGGGCACCGGAGCAGCCATCTCTAGAGGTAAGTAGCTGCTAGAGATGTTTAGTTTAGCCTCCCATTCAGAGGGGGTTAAGGCTGTGTGCCGGCTACTTCCATTCATTCCTATGGAACTGCAGCGGAGCCTTCACACTGAGTATACAGCGTATACTCAGTGTGAAGGCTAAGCAAAGCATTGTGGGAAAAGATCACTGATCTCGATCCCACATAAAAAGATCGTGTTCGGAATTCCGATGGCGATCGTGAAATTTTCTCGATCGCCGATTGGAATCCGATCTTTTCCGAACACGATCGCTCAACCCTAGCCTTCACCCTCTGTGAAATTGCAAATTTGAAATTTTTCATAATTTTCAGTTGAAACATTTTGCACCTGAACCACTCACTAGTTCACACTACCGTTACTAAAGTCCATTGCTGTCTTCCGTCATAGGATGACAGCGACGGACACAGAATTAGTCTGTGACCGTTTTCTTTGACAGTTAATGTCCATTGCTGTTATCCTATGATGGAAGACGGCAACGGACATTAACTGTAAAAAAAAAAAACGGTCACAGACTGATTCTTTATCCGTTCCCATTGACGCTAATGTAAACAACATGATAGATCTAACTTCTGTTATGTTTACTTTTGTAACGAAAATAAAGTTCTGAATGCAGGAAGATGGACGATACCTTCTGCCATTTTGTTTACAATAGTGTCAATGGGAACGGACACTGAATCAGTCTGTGACCATTCTCTTTGACAGTTAATGTCCGTTGCTGTTATCCTATGATGGAAGACTGCAACGGACTTTAGTAACAGTAGTGTGAACTCCTATTCTGTAGAAATCATTTTTCATTAGGTATTACAAGTGGGATTACAGTAACCGGTAAGGGCGGGTTCACACAGCGCCGCACCTCCCATGAGGCGACCTGAAGCGAACGCTTCAGGCGGCGCTATGCCAGGGCCCCAGGGAGAGCGGCATTTTTGCTTAGCTAAGCCAGTCCAAGACAAGCTGTCCTGGACTGGCTTAGCACCGAGTGGTGGTTTGGGGAGGCCACTGGAGCAGCGCTGCTCCAGCAGCCTCCCCTCACGCTCAGGCAGAGAGCAGGTCCTCTCCGTGCCTGCGAACGGCGCTAAGCCCCGCTCCCTCGTTTCGGCTTTCTGTCGTTCGCCTCGGGCTGCAAAAGGGGTAGGTTCACCCCTGGGTTCACACCTGCGCCCAGTCTCCGCTTTGTGGGTTTCCATCTTCTGCCAACAGGAGACGGAAACCCGGAAGTCAGTGTCCGCCCGTGAGCGTTTTGTGATCTTCGTCTCCTGTCCAGTTTCTCAGGCAGAAGATGGAAACCTGAAAGTGGAGACCGGGGCGCAGATGTGAACCTGCCCTCTGGGCCAAAATTGACTCCAGTTATTCCACTGAACGAATGACGCAACAAATATCACTCCTCACTTCCTCTGCTAGGACAAATCCCTTTCAATGAATGATTTATTTACTCGGACATCCATGTGGCTCTGTTAGTCTTATACTAAAATTAGTAACGTTTTTGCTCTGTAGAAAAACATACCAAAAACATTGGTTTTATTAGGCACAACCTTCATGACAAAGTAACACAAACTACAATCGGAAAAATCAAGGCACAATGAAAGGATTATAAAGCGTCCTCAGTCACTATCATTCAAGCATGATAATAGTTGCGGATGTCAGTCTGACCAGCCAAGCAAACATCATTATAGGTCATCAGGATGATCATCAGACCTAGGTTCAAGTTTGGGGTCTTTGGCTGTGGTTGAGTATTATGGGGCCTGCCGGTTGTCTCTTGTTTTAAACTGAAACCGGCAAAGGTTTAGGTCCTCCGCGCAGGACTTTTTCCTCTGCTGTTGTTTCGGGTGACACTGTGATGGAGCTACTAACAAAGACTTCGACACAGAGGTGAATGTAACCTTCTGGAACTTTTGGCTCATAGTATACTGCCATATGGTATAAGGAGTATTCCTATCACTGGATATATTTTCTATGGCCATACCAATAGTCTTCTAATGACATGAAAGTATGTCCAAGAGAAGGGTCTGACTTTGGGTGGGGGGGTCCTGCTGTTTCAGACCAGTAAACAGTAATGGTGACCCAAAATTGTCCATTTCGATAAACTTGTGCTACATGAAAGAAGTAATCTCTGTCCCTTCCAAGGAAGATTGCTCGCTCCTTGGTATGTTCCTGGATTGCAGGTCTTCCCTTGGACTGAGGATTTTACTCATGGCAGCTCTGTACTTTTGTGACATAATGTTGTACAGCATGGGGTTGATGGAGGCGCTTAGGTAAAACAGAAGCATAGAGATGAGGTTGAAGTACTGCGTGAGATGATAAAGCATTTCTTCTAGTTCATCCCAGGCGAACAAGATCCGGCCAATGTGAAAGGGCAGCCAACAGAACACGAAGGACAGCACCACAACAGCTGGAAAACACAAGACGTTATATTAATGATTCAATGCACCAAATCTAAAAAAAATAAAGCAGCGTTGCAAATAATCTTTATAAAAAAAAATATCCTACTGCTTTGTGGCTACAGCTCTTATACAGACTGCCATTCCACCAAAAATAACTGCCATTGAAATGAATGGGAGGCTTGGAATTTTGCACTCCCCTAGCACCCACCCGCGCCCCCTGCTCTCCCCTTATCTCCCACCCGCGCCCCCTGTTATCCCCTTATCTCCCACCCGCGCCCCCTCCCCCCTTCAGAGCCTACAGTCACCTTCCACATCTCCCCTCCTGCCCCCACCACCACCAACCACTCGTGACCCCAGTCACCTGCCCACCTCCCCCTTTAACCTGTGCAATCAGCCTCCCTCCTATTCACCCTCGGCCCTCTGGTCCCAACCCCCCCACCAAAAATCCCCTCCCTAACTCCCAGCACCTCCCCTAAACCACCAACACCACCCCCCCCCCCTCTTTCTCCTACCCAGTGCCTCTTTCCCCCCCAGCCCCCTACACACCAACTCTTGTAAACCCCACCACCACCACCACCACTAAGGAAACTGGCGATCACAGAACCTCCAGCACTCACCTTGCATATGCTGGGGATGTCTGTGTGTAGTGACCGTGACATGAGAGTGAGTGCTGTCTGTGCTGTCTGTTCCCGGCCACACAGTACGCGGGTACGGGCGGCTGTGGGCTTGAGGCCTGGTCGTGCTGCTGTATGTAATGCCAGCATTAGGCAATACGTGGCTGGCCGGCATGTGAACAGCGTTGGGAACATGCAGGCAGCCGCCATGTTCAGGCAAGTGTCCTCGCGCGCTGGCCACGCCCACATTTCGGTGTTAACCTATGGGGCCGCTGTGCTGTCTCCCTATCCCGCCCCCGCACCGCCATGCACCAATCGGAGCTGCGTGTCACTACCTGCGCTGACCTCAGGGCTGACAGTGGAGCCGGAGCCAACTATTGAGGGTCGCGGTGGCGATTTGGGGTGAGTGAGACACGTTTAAAGTAGCCTATGTATCCTTCGTGGCCAATATGTAGATGTGTGTGAAATTTCAAAGCAATCCATTCAGCCGTTTGGGTGTGATTGAGGAACAAACATCCAAATATCCAAACATACAAACTTTTCACATTTATAATATTAGTAGGATAATATTAGTAGGATATGTCATAAGTAAACATTTTAAGGCATACCGGAGGGACATTAAAAAAAAAAAAAAATCTCCTGATAAGTCTCCATTAAATTTAGTAGGGGTACCATGAAATATTTTTAGAGATCCGGCTTAGTTTCTCCCTAACGTGTTCAAGCTCATCAGGGGGACCAGATAGTCAGTATCTGTGTCTGGCTCCGGAATAAGTCAACTGGTTGGACACTGATATATGTGAACCCAGCCTAAGAAAATCTAACAGACCAAAAATGGAGAAGTTTTCGATAGTTAAGGTCCATTCAAACGAAGGAAAATGGTGAGGAATTTGGTGTAGAATTCCAGTGCTGAAAAAAAAAGCCTCCCATTGACTTCAATGGGTTCCTTTTAGCAGAAAAAGGAACCCATTGAAGTCAATAGGAGGCTTTTTTCAGTCCTGAATCTGACGCGGATTCCACACCAAATTCAGGGCCGTTTGGTGCTGAATTCGTACGTGTGAACACCCCCTAAGGGTGCATTCACATGGAGGAAAATGGTGCTGAATTTGGTGTGGAATCCGCGTCAGATTCAGGACTGAAAAAAGCCTCCCATTGACTTCAATGGGTTTCTTTGTCTGCTAAAAGGAACCCATTGAAGTCAATGGGAGGATTTTTTTTTCAGCGCTGAAATTCTGCCGGATCTCCCAATATATCTCATGGTACCCCTACTAAATTTAATGGAGACTTATCAGGAGATTTTTTTTTTTAATGTCCCTCCGGGAAAACCTTGAAATGTTTACTTTCTTATGTTTGACATATAGTCATATAAAGAAGATTCTGATGAGGACAAAGCCCCTTCCAATTTTTGTCACAAGCAGCGTTGTCATTGACACCTTTTGCTGATTCTAATCTCCATTCACATCCATGATCTGAAGGTTCCGGTTCTTCTAAGGGTAAGTTCACACTGGTTTTTTTTTTGGATCGGAACCTGAGGCGGAGGCCGTCTCAGGTTCCGATCGAGAAACCGGGTAGCCGCGACTGAAAGCCGGTGCCATACAGCAGCGGCATCCAGCCGCGCACTCTGCTCCAGATTAGGCCCAATGAATGGGCCTAGTCCGGAGGAGGGTGTGTCTTTAGGCCGAATAGCGAGGCGACTCCCCTTACCCGACGGATATGAGTATAGATATTTCCGTGGATGCAGAGGCCCCCCATCAGAGGATACCCCCCTGCGTGATATGGTCGGCTGGGTAAAAGACTTCGTTCATCAGTCTATGAGAGAAGTTAAAGATACCATTTCGCACTTGGCAAAAAGACCCCGAGTGGAGCCCAGTGAGCTCTCTTTACCCCCCTTTGGAGGATCTCCATATTGGGGAGGTGGATGATTCAGAGGAGGAATCCGAGGAAGCAGTGGCGGATCCAGGGTTTGCGGGGCCCTGGGCAATTGACTTTGGCGGGGCCCTACTTACTGGGGGTCTCACATTTCTAACCTGTACTTCCCAACTGCTGGAGACTAGAAAGAGGGAACAAAATGTGCGGCGCGCGCAGCAGCAAATTAGGCCTCGCCCACTTTTATGTTGACTCCACTCATTCTCATTCAATTTTCATGTGATTCCACACAGTATAATCCTCCTACAGTCACCCGTAAATTATATCTCCCCCCATTTTCATATACACCCTTCATCTATGCCTAGTTTCATGCCCCCCCCTCTATCTCTGTCCCCAGTTTCATGCCATTCTCCCCCTTTATCTGCCCACAGTTTCATTTCCCCCCCTCTCTGCCCCAGTGTCATGCCATGGAGACGGAAACCTGCAGGCATTTTTCAAACCCGTTCAAATGAAGTGTGCGTCCGTGAGCGTTTTGTGCTCCCTGTGGCAAAACGTTTTTGTTTTTTTTAACCGGACACAGAGTCGGACATGCAAGACTTTGTGTCCGGTTTAAAACGGTTTTGCCGCAGAGATCATAAAACGCTCACTGGCGCTCACGGTCAGACTTGGTCCGACAGGTTTCCGTCTTCTGCATGCAGAAGACGGAAACCTCAGAACGGAGACAAGACGCTGGTGTGAATCCAGTGTTAGCTGTATTTTGCTCAGTAGGGCCTAATCCTGAAGGGTTTGCCCAGGAATTACAGGTTTCTACAAGGAGTCCGGTGAAGGAAAAAAAATAAAACCCACACTCGCCTGTCCCTGATTCTCCTACCCCTGTCCGCTCCAGCGGTGCCCCAGAGTTTTTTCAGTCCTCGCCACACGTAACTGATGAAGTCAATCATCTGCCTCAGCAGCCTAAGGAAAGAAACCGCGATATCACTCACATATGTCACGTGTGATGTCACGTGTCCTTTCCTTAGGCCGCTGATTGGCCTCAGCAGTCACGTGTGGCGATGACATCTGCCAGAACAACACTCCGGGAGCCACTGGACCAGACGGACGTGGGAGACACCGGGGACAGGCGAGTATGGGTTTTGCTTTTTTTCTTATTTGTGACCTTTCCCTTGCAGAGAACTGTAATTCCTGGATAACCCCTGTAACATCTCAGTATACTGAACATCACACTATAAAATACAATGCTATGCATAATGGTAGACATGTAGAGAAGAAAACAGAAACACACTCATATGCTGGATATACTTAGGCCTGGTTCACATCTGCATTCGGTATTCCTTTTTGGGAAGGCCGCTTGGGGTTCCCCCAAACAGAAACCTATATGCATTAAAAAGCGGTGAGCAATGAAACCACACGGACCCCATAGACTATAATGGGGTCCATGTGTTTTCTGTGCAGTGTCCGCATGAATCGTGTGGTGAGAAAAGTGCTGCAAGTACTCCTTTTCTCTCCACGTGATTCATGTGGACACCGCACAGAAAACACAAAGACCCCATTATAGTCTATGGGGTCCATGTGGTTTCATTGCTCACCGCTTTTTAATGCGTATAGGTTTCTGTTCGGGGGAACCCCAAGTGGACTTCCCAAAAAGGAATACTGAACGCAGGTGTGAACCAGGCCTAATACATATAACATATATTTAGACACATACATTCATATACAATATACATACACATATACACACACACACCTATCTACAAACATACAGGACTTACACAGTATATCAGACACTTTACACAAATACACACACATTAAATATACATACATATATACACACACACACACACCTATCTACAAGCATACAGGGCTCACACAGTATATCAGACACTTTACACAAATATATAAACATTAAATATACATATTTTTACCCAAAAAATGTACTTACATTTGGCCTGGTGCACTGGATATGGAGGAGGCTCCTGTGCAGCTTTGTCCTGTCTGGCCTGTGGTGAAAGCCCTGCTTCATTGCAGTAGCCGGCAGACTTCCCCCTGCACTCTCCGATCTGTGTGGGGGAGGGGCAGCACACGTCCTGCTACATGCCGGCAGTGCACAGTGCAGGGAGGAGAAGCCCCGCGCCTCGCAGGGAATGGTACAGGGGCCCATTTTGGGATGGTCAGGAGGCCCCTGAATATCCCGATCGGGCCCCTGAAGTCCCTGAAAATACATCCTACCGCCGATGAGCTGAATACATAGGCGTTTAAAGCAGGAGCTGTCAGCTCCTGCTTTAACGCTGAGCTCAGCTGGAATCGGGACATGCTGACCGGGACCATTTTGTTAGGTCCCGGCCGCGCCGCGGGGCCCCACTAAGCGCGGGGCCCCGGGCGGTTGCCCGTCTCGCCCGGCCCTGGATCCGCCCCTGCGAGGAAGCGGAGAAATCCATATTTCCATTGGAGAAGATGCCAAGGCTGCTCAAGACCATCCGGTCAAGGGATAGTGAAGCAGTGAAGCAGTGAAGGATCTAGCAGAAGATCCAGGTCCTTCAGGGCAAATTCGGAAAGTCCGAAAGATGGAGGCTGAATGGAGACGGCCGGAAAAAGTGTTCAACTCCACTAAACGCTTTAGATCCTGTGCTGAAAAACTTGGCTTATACTCGAGTACCTAGAAAAGCGATTTACGAGTAAATGGGGCTCCAAAGGCATATTTGGAAACTGTAAAATCACCTCTGTTCTGTATCCAACTCACCTTTCACTCATGTCTCTGCCTGTAGCCATGACGGGATGTGTTACAAGTTCTTTTCTATTATTAATAGACTAGACTGTATCATAAGAGAAGAATGATCAGAACCTTCTATCCGTGGCTACACAGCTGGCGTAACACACTGTGCTGTGTGTGTCTTTGATCATCTTGTTACACTGTGTTCTGGACAGGACACTCTTGAAACCTAAGCAATGACCTTCTTGTAGAACAAGACTAGGAAAGCTTTTATCTTTAGTTCTGTGAAATTTCCATTAAATAGTATGGCAGCGCTGGCTGAGATCTAGTCACAGAGAACAACCAAGGAAACAGGATCAAATATGGCGACCATATGAACCCTCACAATGGATTTAGGTTTGGGGGTTTCTTTTACAATTCAAAAAACACAGACAACACACATTATAATAATACTGAATACGTCGTAAGTCGAGGACTACCTGTATATGCCTTATAGAAGTAATAAAAAAAAATAAATATTCCTACAGACAATATGGTATCGTACAGCAGTACATATCAGTGCTTATGACACAAAAATCGTATGGCAACACGATGGCTCAGTGGTTAGCACTGCAGCCTTGCAGCACTGGAGTTCTGGGTCCTAGAACAACATCTGCAAGGAGTTTGTATGTTCTCCCCGTGTTTGCATGGATTTCCTCCCATTCTACAAAGACATACTGATAGGGGAAAAAAATATACATTGTGATCCCTATGTAGTGCTCACAAACTACATAAAAAAATAAATCATATGGAACCAAAGGGAATCTGTGTGCCGACAAGTGCATGAGGTGGTGTACCCAGGAAAATAAGGATAGTCCACCCAAAACTAAAGAAGAAGCACCACAATCACAGTATTGCTCCATTATATTGGATAACAGACCATTGGCTAGTTCTGTCACATATTAGACTTCACTTCTCTTTTTAATCCTGTATTTCCAAATACCTCTTTCCAGCATTGCCTGTATTTATGGCAGTGAGGAGGAGTCTAAAAGAATCGGTGGTAAAGCATGCTCCCTACCACCCTATGCATTTTTCTATGGCCAACGTAAACATCCACATATAGCCCTATGCTGCTTTTTTGGCCCCAGGGTTATTCAATGGGGAGCAGTGGGGAACATGTCCCTCCATTCCTTGCTGTGACTGTATGTTGAAGGACCACCCATTGTCCCAGCAGTGGGATCTCCAACAACTAGACATTTATCACCTTTCCTCTGACTAGATTAAAAATGTCCATCGTGTTACAACCCCTTTAAATGTTGTATTAGATCATGGAGAGATCATATATGCAGTTGACTTACCCAACATTTTGACTGTCTGTTTGTGTTGTTTCCCTCTATTGGCTGCCGTCGGGCCCTGTATGCAATGCTTGTTCTTCCAAAGCTTCCTACAGATTAGACCATAAAGCAATGTCAGAAAGAAGATGGGTATGTAAAAATATACTGTTGAGACCCAAGTCATGATCTGAAGAAGGCCATTTTGGGCGGTGTGTTTCATGTATTTACATTCCTTGGTCTCCTCTGGGTGACTCTCGGCAGTATGTTCTACACCAAACAGAAACAAAATTGGTCCGGCGGTGATGAAGGAGATGATCCACAAGACTATGATGATGATCTTCACCCTCTTCTTTGTGGTCATGATTTTGGCCTTAAGGGGGAAACAAATAGCAAGATACCTTTCCACACTCACAGTGGTGATGTGAAGAACTGTACAGTAGGTGCAAGCCTCGCTTAAGTAGACCAAAAACTTGCAGGCAAAGTTGCCAAAAATATAAGGTTTATATTTCCAAATTCTGTACAAATCAGAAGGTAGACCAAGAAAAATCAGAATGTCCGACACGGCCATACTGGAGAGGTACATGTTGACGGTGGACCTCATGTCCTTGTACCGCGTAAAGATCAAAATTGTTATCAGATTTCCCGTCACGCCCAATAGAAAGAGCAAAATGCAAATGATGGTGACCGGAACCAATATATGGATATGAAATATTGCATCTGTCCTATCCAGCGCATCGGTTCCATTACTTCCAGGTCCTTCAGATTGGTTTCCACCCATCTTCTCTCTCAATAGAGTTTGCTCAGTCTTTAGTATTGGTGTCCAATAATATGTTCGTAGCTGCTGATACCATTAAAATATAGAAAATATCCTTGACTATAAGAACGCACGGGCCAATATTCTCTGCAGGTCTGTCTTCTGTCCAGATGAGTCGTAGGCTGCTAGGGCAAATTGTTTCAAGCCATATTTTGGAGTGAGTCTTGAAACTGTTCTCCCTCAGAAAGCCGTACAGGACTGAGAGAGTAGCTGACCTTATTTGATAATAATGTACTTTAATGTTCAATTAGTAGATTAAAAACATGCCAGCCTGTCCTTTAACAGTCCATTACCCTTTGCAAAATCACATTTGTCACCATTTTTGAACAACTCTTTATTACACTTTACGTGAAGCATGAAAGATAAATATGCATGTTTAGTCGTCTCCCGTCACCGAGCAAGTCTCGTGACACTGTTGTAACACACAGCCCTAGTGATATAGTGCTTGTGGGGAAGAATATCAGGTCAGTAATCCAATACTTAGAGTAGTAGAGGGATGCAAAGATGGAGATGATGAATAGGTGTGATCGTAGGGTCCCAACCCAAAATTTCAGCAAAGATGGAACGTCACACGTCAGATGTGCAAAGTGTAGATTTTTATTGCGTAGAGCAAAACGTTTTTCGGTAATCAAGGGTACCTTCATCAGGCACTACATATGAAATCAAAAATACAAACATTACAATACAAAAAACTCAGATATTACAATTAGAGATGAGCGAACAGTGTTCTATCGAACACATGTTCGATCGGATATCAGGGTGTTCGCCATGTTCGAATCGAATCGAACACCACGTGGTAAAGTGCGCCAAAATTCGATTCCCCTCCCACCTTCCCTGGCGCCTTTTTTGCACCAATAACAGCGCAGGGGAGGTGGGACAGGAACTACGACACTGGGGGCATTGAAAAAAATTGGAAAAAGTCATTGGCTGCCGAAATCAGGTGACCTCCATTTTAGACGAATAGTGGATTTCAAATCCGGGTCATATGAGAATGTGAACTTTGTGACTATGAGACAGGGATAGCTGTACAGGCAGGGATAGCTAGGGATAACCTTTATTTAGGGGGGAATGTTATTAAAAATAACTTTTTGGGGCTCTATCGGGTGTGTAATTGTGATTTTTGTGAGATAAACTTTTTCCCATAGGGATGCATTGGCCAGCGCTGATTGGCCGAATTCCGTACTCTGGCCAATCAGTGCTGGCCAATGCATTCTATTAGCTTGATGAAGCAGAGTGTGCACAAGGGTTCAAGCGCACCCTCGGCTCTGCTACATCAGAGCCGAGGCTGCACAAGGGTTCAAGCGCACCCTCGGCTCTGATGTAGGAGAGCCGAGGGTGCACTTGAACCCTTGTGCACCCTCAGCTCTGCTACATCAGAGCCGAGGGTGCGCTTGAACCCTTGTGCACACTCTGCTTCATCAAGCTAATAGAATGCATTGGCCAGCACTGATTGGCCAGAGTACGGAATTCGGCCAATCAGCGCTGGCCAATGCATTCTATTAGCCCGATGAAGTAGAGCTGAATGTGTGTGCTAAGCACACACATTCAGCACTGCTTCATCACGCCAATACAATGCATTAGCCAGTGCTGATTGGCCAGAGTACGGAATTCGGCCAATCAGCGCTGGCTCTGCTGGAGGAGGCGGAGTCTAAGATCGCTCCACACCAGTCTCCATTCAGGTCCGACCTTAGACTCCGCCTCCTCCAGCAGAGCCAGCGCTGATTGGCCGAATTCCGTACTCTGGCCAATCAGCACTGGCTAATGCATTGTATTGGCTTGATGAAGCAGTGCTGAATGTGTGTGCTTAGCACACACATTCAGCTCTACTTCATCGGGCTAATAGAATGCATTGGCCAATCAGCGCTGGCCAATGCATTCTATTAGCGTGAACTGAGTTTGCACAGGGGTTCTAGTGCACCCTCGGCTCTGCTACATCAGATTGCTACATCTGATGTAGCAGTGCCGAGTGTGCATCAGATGTGTAGTTGAGCAAAACTGACTCAGCACTGCTAAGTCTGCATTCGCATAGGAATGCATTGGCCAGCCTTCGGCCAATCAGCGCTGGCTCTGCCGGAGGAGGCGGAGTCTAAGGTCGGACCTGAATGGAGACTGGTGTGGAGCTATCTTAGACTCCGCCTCCTCCAGCAGAGCCAGCGCTGATTGGTCGAGTTCCGTACTCTGGCCAATCAGCACTGGCCAATGCATTTCTATGGGGAAAAGTTAGCTTGCGAAAATCGCAAACTGACAGGGATTTCCATGAAATAAAGTGACTTTTATGCCCCCAGACATGCTTCCCCTGCTGTCCCAGTGTCATTCCAGGGTGTTGGTATCATTTCCTGGGGTGTCATAGTGGACTTGGTGACCCTCCAGACACGAATTTGGGTTTCCCCCTTAACGAGTTTATGTTCCCCATAGACTATAATGGGGTTCGAAACCCATTCGAACACTCGAACAGTGAGCGGCTGTTCGAATCGAATTTCGAACCTCGAACATTTTAGTGTTCGCTCATCTCTAATTACAATACAAAGGTAAAATAAAATAAACGGTGCACAATCAAATTATATACAAATATATACATCAGCCATGCAAAGTACAGTAGGTATATGGCGATTTCCGGTTCCAATAAAGATCAACGGATCAAGGTACAACACAGTAAAGAGATGCAAAACCGAAGGAAGAAAATGGATATTGATAAATTTGAAGCATGGATGAAGATGACGGAAGGAACATGGATGGAGGTTAAGGTAAGTAGCAGGGAGATAGTCAAGGTTACTTAAACTGGAGAGAGTAATGCAAACGATTTAAGAATAGACACTATACCTTGGTACAAATCTAAACGGCAAAAAACATAGGAGTTATTCCAATAACTTCCGAAATGGCGAAAGGCGGTGCTCTGTAAAGCACAATTACATAAGTGAGATACATAGAAAGCAGATGTGCAGCAAATAAGTGCCATAATTCAGTAGAATGTTGCTTTAAAGTACTTTGGTATAGATAGGTATAAATTTGTTGTATCATACAACAAATAGGTGACATGATAAGATACAACAGTTGTTACATAATAAAGCTTTCAAGCTAGCATAGAGTAATGGTAACATAATACACAAAATAAACACAGGTGTCCAATATAATAAAGCAGGGAAACACCCTATGTTTGCAGAGTCTCACTTGTATGCAAAAACCATATTCACTGATAAACAACTGAAGGCTCCTTGTGAAGGGGTAACTTACCTCCGCTCTGAATGCCCGCAGGGTCCGCTGGGGGAATGAAAGGAAGGTTTCGAAACGAAACGAAAATCAAAAAATGCCATCTGCGGGAAGGGGTTAAAAGCTTATATTGACAGTTAGAATGAGTTAATGCAGCAAGTCAATATTTGCAGTGTTGACCCTTCTTCTTCAGGACCTCTGCAATTCTACCTGGCATGCTCTCAATCAACTTCTGGACCAAATCCTGACTGATAGCAGTTCATTCTTGCACAATCAATGCTTGCATTTTGTCAGAATTTGTAGGTTTTTGTTTGTCCACCCGTCTCTTGATGATTGACCACAAGTTCTCAATGGGATTAAGATCTGGGGAGTTTCCAGGCCATGGACCCAAAATCTCTATGTTTTGTTCCCTGAGCCATTTAGTTATCACCTTTGCTTTATGGCAAGTTGCTCCATCATGCTGGAAAAGGCATTGTTGATCGCCAAACTGCTCTTGGACGGTTGGGAGAAGTTGATCTTGGAGGACATTCTGGTCCCATTCTTTACTCATGGCTGTGTTTTTAGGCAAGACTGTGAGAGAGCCCTTGGCTGAGAAGCAACCCCACACATGAATGGTTTCAGGATGCTTTACAGTTGGCATGAGACAAGACTGGTGGTAGCGCTCACCTCGTCTTCTCCGAATAAGCTGTTTTCCAGATGTCCTAACAATCTAAATGGGGATTCATCAGAGAAAATGACTTTACCCCAGTCCTCAGCAGTCCACTCCCTGTACCTTTTGCAGAATATCAGTCTGTCCCTGATGTTTTTTTCTGGAGAGAAGTGGCTTCTTTGCTGCCCTCCTTGAGACCAGGCCTTGCTCCAAGAGTCTCCGCCTCACAGTGCGTGCAGATGCACTCACACCTGCCTGCTGCCATTCCTGAGCAAGCTCTGCACTGCTGGTAGCCCGATCCCGCAGCTGAAACACTTTTAAGAGACGGTCCTGGCGCTTGCTGGTCTTTCTTGGGCGCCCTGGAGCCTTTTTGTCAATAATGGAACCTCTCTCCTTGAAGTTCTTGATGATGTGATAGATTGTTGACTGAGGTGCAATCTTTCTAGCTGTGATACTCTTCCCTCTTAGGCGATTTTTGTGCAGTGCAATGATGACTGCACGTGTTTCTTTAGAGATAAACATGGTTAACAGAAGAGAAACAATGATGCCAAGCACCAGCCTCCTTTTAAAGTGTCCAGTGGTGTCATTCTTACTTAATCATGACAGATTGATCTCCAGCCCTGTCCTCATCAACACCCACACCTGTATTAATGGAGCAATTGCTGAAACGATGTTAGCTGGTCCTTTTAAGGCAGGGCTGCAATGATGTTGAAATGTGTTTTGGGGGATAAAGTTCATTTTCTAGGCAAATATTGACTTTGCAAGTAATTGCTGTTAAGCTGATCACTCTTTATAACATTCTGGAGTATATGCAAATTGCCATTAGAAAAACTGAAGCAGTAGACTTTGTAAAAATTTATATTTGTATCATTCTCAAAACTTTTGGCCATGACTGTATAGGCAGGTGAATGGTAGGGTCATTAGATGTATGGATGTGGTGTACAAGGGACACTAGCTTCACACCTGTGATCAGGTTTCCGTTCTTCGGGTCCACTTGCGCCTGTGATAATGGCTGGAACCTGGTAGCAGATCTGGAGCTTGCCAGAATTGCTGTGTATCACACTTAGCTTTTTTTGGGGGAAATCCTTAAAGAGAACCTTTCATCATATTGGGCACAGGCAGTTCTATATATTGCTGGAAAGCCGACAGTGTGCTGAATTTGCTCTATCGGCTTTCCCGATCTGTGCCCCGGGTAAAGCACTATCGGTCCCGGTACTGT
The DNA here is from genome assembly GCF_031893055.1 of Leptodactylus fuscus. Taxonomy (NCBI): domain Eukaryota; kingdom Metazoa; phylum Chordata; class Amphibia; order Anura; family Leptodactylidae; genus Leptodactylus; species Leptodactylus fuscus. Next base: position 61,953,366 of record NC_134275.1, read on the forward strand.
AGCGCTTCTCAGTCAGAAGGGCGTTCCTAACAGTCAGTCAGGAACGTCCTTCTCCAGTTTCAACTCATCGGCGGCCTACAACCAGAGCCGCACCTCCCATGAGGCGACCTGAAGTGACCGCTTCAGGCGGCGCTATGCCAGGGCCTCGGGAGGGCAGCATTTTTGCTGACCTAAGCCAGTCCAGGACAAGCTGTCCTGGACTGGCTTAGCGTCACCGTGTCTGCATCCTGACACGGGAAGCGAGCGGCGTATTTGGGCGGCCCTGCTGGACGCAGCGCTGCTCCAGCAGCCGCCCCTCACACTCAGGCAGAGAGCAGGTCCTCTCCCTGCCTGTTAACACCGGTCGCTCCGCTCGGCCACGCCCCCTTTCTAATCAACCCTGTCCCTTCCGATCGGCCCCGCCCCTTTCCTGCGACCCCCGCCCCCTCAGCTCCGTCCCTCCTCTGGGGGGGGGAGGGGCGGCTTTCTGACTCCGCTTCAGGCGGCAGAAAGCCCAGGTTCACCCCACAACTATGTGAGCGAGTGAGACTGCGGAGAGAGCTGTGGGGGAGCGTTGGAAGGTGAGTATAAGTATTTTTTTGTGTTACAAATTGAGAGGAACATAATGTAGGGAGCCCATAAAACTGGGGGCAGATGAATGGGGGGAGAAAGGCATGAAACTGGGGGCAGAGATGGAGGGGGGACATGAAACTGTGGGCAGAGATGGGGGAGTCTAAGATCGGACCACAGCAGTCTCCATTGTGGTCCGATCTAGACTCCGCCTCCTCACAGACGAGCCTCCGGCAGAACCAGCGTTGATTGGCCGAATGCTGTACACTGGCCAATCAACGCTGGTTAATGCATTCCTATGACAAATAAGTAAGTTCCCTCGTAACAGCAAGCTGCCAGCTCTCCTGAGTAACTAGGACCAGCCTGCTGCAGAACCAGCGTTGATTTGCCGCAGGCTCGTCTTTGCTAGTTGGGAGAGCTGGCAGCTTGCTGTTACGAGGGAGCTTACTTTTTATCAGCGCAAGTGCAAGCGCTGTGCAGTTAAAGCGCACAGACCTCATAGACTATAATGGAGTCTGTGAGCTTTAACTGCAGAGCGCTCCTCCTAAATACTCTCCTCCTGCTACTCGTGGACTTGGTGACTCTCCTTTAGTCGAATAGTGGTTTCCCCTGAAACAAGCATTTTTTCCCCATAGACTATAATGGGATTTGATCGAGTAGTCGAATATTGAGGCTCTACTCGAAACGAATCTGGAATATTTCAGTGTTCGCTCATCTCTAGTCACTATGAGACATTCTAGTGTGTGGCGGGGCCGCTGTGGGATATTATACTGTCTGGAGGCCACTTTGGGACATTATACTGAGTATATATGAGGCATTATATTATGTGGGTGTTCTCCTAAGTCAAAGGGTGCATTCACACGGAGTAAAATGGAGTGTAATTTGGAGTGTAATTTTTACACATGTAAAAAATGTACACGTGTATTTTGGAGCGTTTTTTTTACATGTGGCGTTTACGGAACGTTTTTTGGAGCGTTTACGCGTGTAGAAAAACACGCTCCGTAAACACTCCGTAAGCGCCACGTGTAAAAAAACGCTCCAAAATATGCGCGTAAATTTTTTTACACGTGTAAAAATTACACTCCAAATTACACTCCATTTTACTCTGTGTGAATGCACCCAAAAGTTTGCTATGGGGCCCAGTCTTTGTTCATTACAGCCCTGCTTTCAGTGGAGGCCATACACAGTCACACATAGACACAGAAGCCTTGCTATAAAGAGAATCTGTCCTCCTACAGGAAAGCGCGGCAACCTACAATGTCTCATTCCCGCCAGCAGGTGGCGCTTTATATAGGAAACGCTCCCTTTCCTCTACAAACATGGCGCCCCTCTCCTGACGGAAGTCGCTGCCCTCGCCTCACTGTTGTATCCCCTGTGGGTTCAGCCCGGAAGTCAGTCAGACTCAATGTTAGACGCAATGGAGCAGGCGAAAATGGCGTCTCCGAAGAGTGCGCCGAAGGATGCTCAGGTGCGGTGTCTGCGGAGGGGATAGGGGGACTATAAAGCCCGGCAGGGTCCAGTGTAATGTCGCAGTCACCCGGCAGTGCTTAGAAATGTAATCCTGCAGATTGCAAGGCGTTAACCCATTGTTAGCCAGCAGTCACTGCTTAGAGGGCTGCTCCACTTTACAGAAGGTTCTTGTGTACTATAGAGGCAGCAGGGTGATACCATAGTGATGGATAGGGGGCGCTGTATAGGCGCATCTCTGATCTATCTCTAACTGGGGAGTGCATGATATCTGTAGTATTAAGGAGGCCATTGTTTAGCTGCAGTACCATATGTCACCACCTTCAAAGTTGTGGCGCTGTGGCTGTGTAAACACATCAGAAGTTATGCCATGCAGATATGACTGCTGGAATTGTATAATATACACATGCACGTCAGACACCAGGGCAGTGATCTAGAAAACTGGGGCTCTTGATGTTCCAAAACGCTGATCGTTGGAGAATCTGTGGTGCTTCGGGATGACAGTCCTGTGTGATAAGAAAGCAGCACGCTGCGGGAGTGTAAATTTTCCTTGCTAGAGATTCCTTATTCGCTCTATGATATTGCTGAGCCACCATTAGGATAGGTCGTAATATCAGACTGGTCGGGGTCTCTTCGCTGTTCCCCATGCACACTGTATAATGACTGTATGTGGTATTACAGCTCAGCCTCATTCATGTGACTGGGACTGAGCTGCAAACAGGCCACATAATTCATAAACATGACATCTAGGGACTGTGAAGTAGAAGTGGTCATCACCCAAGTTGTGCTTTGAACAGGTACGAGGGGTCGGACCCCCACCAAACTGATATTAGTGACCTTTTCTAAATGAAAACCCCTCTATATGTTATCCTGTGGTCAGCGTGATGGCAGATCCCCTCCCTCCATGACTGATTATCTTTTTGGCTATGACAAGAGGATCGGTAACTATATTGCATAGTAATAGAATATATGTTGTGATATTTACCCCGTATTCTGTTCACAGGTTATGGCCCAAATTCTGAAGGATATGGGGATTACCGAGTATGAACCAAGAGTTATTAACCAGATGTTGGAATTCACATACAGTAAGTAAACCAGAGGGTGTCACGATATGTTTTAGACTACGGCTACATGGTAAGAGTCACGCGACTACATACACTTGTGACTAGTTTACAATGTGGTGTTGCACGAGTATTTTGGATTTGGTTGGGAAAAAGCTGCAGGATTGCAAACAGGTCACAAGCAAGTCAGCGTCGCATTCAATTTTCAATTCAAGGGCTCGTTCACATCTGCGCCCGGGACTCCGTTCTGCAGGTTTCCATTTCCTGCACAAAACGGGGGCAGGAGACGGAAATCTGCAGGCATGTTTCAAGCCCATTCATTTGAATGGGCATGAAAAGTTTCCAACCGTGTGCGCCGGTTAACGTTTTATGTTCTCCGCGGCGAAACCATTTTTTTTAAACCAGACACAGAGTCGGACATGCAGTACTCTGTGTCTGGTTTAAAAAAAAAACGGTTTCGCCACGGAGCGCATAAAATGCTCACTGGCGCCAGACTCGGCACGTCAGGTTTCCGTCTTCTGCATGCAGAAGACTGAAACCTGAAAACGGCGATCGAACACTGGTGTGAACCCAGCGTAAGTGACATGTCTTTGTTACTTAACCCCTTAATGGTCAATGGCATGTATATCTATCATGAGCAGGTAGCAGCTCCATCATCATGAACGACATATTGGATGTGATGACCTCATAGGTATTACCTTGCGTAGGTGCAAGATTGCAACAAGGGCCGTGTGTGTGTATATATATAAATTATAGCTCTACACAAGCTATGAAAAGATCCAGGATAAGGACTAATAATAAAAATAATCTTGAAATAAAAAAATAAAAAATTCCGCAAAAACAATAAATACAGGTTTTTTTTTTTTTGTTTTTTGTACTACTTTTAATGCTCACATGCACATGTGGTACCTTCACGATGGTAAACACCCTTCCAATACAGTAACTTATTGTCTCTCATTATTTAGGATATGTGACAACGATTCTGGAAGATGCCAAAATTTACTCCAGCCACGCCAAGAAGAGCAATATCGACGCCGATGACGTCAGACTGGCAATTCAGTGCCGAACAGACCAGTCCTTTACGTCTCCTCCTCCCAGAGACGTGAGTATTGCTACTACAGAGATACAATGCTTGTGTGAGCCTAGTGTAATGTTATAATGAATTCCGGAAAATGAAATCTCAGAGCAAAAAAATTGGTGGAATGGTTGTTTATTATATATCTTTCCATATCCCCTCCCTGCACGATAAAATATATGTACAATAAAATAGTGTCATTAAAAAATACAGCTGATCCTGCAAAAAACAAACAAACAGCATAATACAGCTGCAATGAAATAAAAAAGATAAGGTTTTTGGAAGCTGGAGATGTGGGTGAGGGGTTTCCAGCCAAGGATCTTTCATACTAATGACCTGTGCACAGAATGGGTTATCCGTATGTAATGTGTGGCTGTCCCAGCATCCTCTGGGCTCCAGACGTTACAGCGCTGGACAGGGGAGCCATGGTTCTTGGGAATTGTAGCACTTCGATATACTTTTTCTGTCCACTGCTGTAACTTCCAGTGCCTGGAGGCCGCTGGACGGCTGATCTGTTCAGTGTCCTCTTGGGGCCCAAAAACACCTTAAGGTTAGGGCCCCACGGTGCGTAAACGCAGATTCTTTTGTTACAGTTTTTTGAGTAAAACCCAGGAGTGGATTGAGCAGAAAGGAGAAGTATAAGAACTTCATATATATTCTCCATTTCCTCTGTAGCCATTTTTGGCTTTGGCTCAAGAAACTGCAATAAAATCTTCAACAAAAGAAGCTGCGTTTCCATACCATGGCTAAAGGTCCACGTTGCGGAAATACAGCTCTTTTTTTTTTTTGCTGATTTTGCTGCTTTTATTTTGAGCCTAAGCCAGGAGTGGATTGAGCAGAAGGGAGAAGTATATATGTTTCCCTATATATTTCCCATTCCTTTAGTAGCCATTTTTGGCTTTGGCTCAAAAAAGCGCAGCAAAATCTGCGCCAAAAATTTGCGTTTCCGCAACGCTGGGCCTCAGCTGAAATCCGTTAACCCTTACAGGACGCAGACCTTTTTTATTTCTGTAATTTTTTTTTTTTTTTAATACCCCCTGCATTCCAAAAGCTATCACTATCTAATTTTTATGTTTACATAGTCATATGAGGGCTTGATTTTTGCATTAAATGTTATATTTCAGAATGGTACCATTTTATTTTTCTGTTCTGTTGTTTATTGCTCTATTAGGGCTCGTTCACACGTAGGCAAAGGGGTGGATTTTGACAGCAGATTTCGCTTCAAAATCCGCCCCTTTACAATGTAGACCACCGGGCTTTTTTTTCCGACATGCCCTTTCTTCAGGCGGAAGCCACGTGGGCTCAGCCGCGCGGCTTCCGCCCCGGGCAGCTCCCTCCTATGTCGGCTCATTCATTTGAGCCGACAGCGAGGGGAAAGCCGCGACCGCGATGGTCGCGGAAGGAGGGTTTTGACAAGAGAGAGACGCGGCTCACCGCGTCTCTCTCGGTGTCAAAACCCGCGCGGTCAGTTCACGTGTGTGTGTTTTATGTTCACGTGTGAACTGACCCTTAGCTTTATTCTCCGGGTTGGTGCGATCACAGTGATACCACGGTTACATTGGGTTCACACCAGCGTTCGGGTCTCCGTATTAGGTTTCCGTCTCCTGCCTGCAGAAGACGGTAACCTGTCAGGGTCCGGCCGATGACCGTTTTATGCGCTCCGCAACAAAACAGTTTTATTTTTAACCGGACACAGAGTACTGCATGTCCAACTCTGTGTCCAGTTAAAAAAAAAAAAAAAAAAACGGTTTTAAAACATGAAACGCTCATGACCGGACACTTTTCAAACCCGTTCAAATAAATGGGTTTCAAACATGCCTGCAGGTTTCCGTCTCCTGCCCAGTTTCGGGCAGGAAATGAAAATCTTCAGAACGGAGGCCGGGACGGAGATGTGAACCCGCTCTTATATGGTTATATGGTCTATCAGCGTACAGAGCTGAGTATGGAGTCTTTTTTTGCAGAATACTATGTAGATTTTATTGATACCATGTTGAGGAATGTATGATGTTTTATCACTTTTTATTCCTTTTTTTTTTATAGGGAGTCAAAGTGTTGAAAAACGCCAAATCACCGGGGGGTTTTTTTGTTTATTTTTTTTCCCTTCTTTGGCATTTACTTTATGGGACAAATATTTTGTATATTTTAATAGTTTGGGTTTTTCAGACTTGGGGATGCCTAATGTGTTTGTTTCCTCTTCTTCATATGTAAAATAGGATAAGAGGGGTGATTTAAACTTTTAGCTTTTTTCTTTATATTTTTTTTAATTTCTTTTTCTTTTATTCGCCCTTTGGTGGCTTGAATATGTAATCTTTACTTTTGCCATAGACTGCAGTACTACTGTATGGCAGATTCGCTATGCAACTATTGAAGCCTTCTGCATGCAATCTGCAATAGTTACATTACTATGGCAGGCCTGGTAGCCTTCAGATCGTAATATGGAAAGTGGATGCAACCACTCTGATGCCGTGGTCACATTTGATCGCGGCATCATAAGGTGGGCTCACATCTGCGCCCGGTCTACGCTTCAGCCAATCCGGCGGGTTTCCATCTTCTGCCCCAAGAAACTGGACAGGAGATGGAAACCCGACAGTCAGTTTTCAAACCCATTCACTTGAATAGGTTTGCAAAGTGACCGTCCGTGTGTGTCTTTTGCCTCTCCGCGGTGAAACGTGTTTTTTTTTTTTGTTTGTTTTTTTTTAGCGGGGCCAAGAATGTATAACGTTATTCTAGTTTATATTTTTTCACCTTTATCCTTCTTGTTTCTCAGTTTTTACTAGATATTTCAAGACAAAAGAACCAGACACCTCTACCATTAATCAAACCTTATGCTGGGCCCAGGCTGCCACCAGATAGATACTGCCTGACCGCCCCCAACTACAGACTGAAAACTATACAGAAGAAGGTATGTACATAGGTTCACAACCGGAACCCCATCTGCATGCTCATAGACCACCATCACTACAGCACCCATTGTCCTAAGACATGGCGGGCATTTCTCAAGCCTCTTGTGGCGGTTTTCTTCTAATTCTTCGCCTTTAAGTTTTCCTTTGTGCGCACACGTTTTATTTTGAAGGCTTTTACACAAGGATTTTAGGTTGTGCAAATGGACTCTAGTACGGGGACTGTATGTAAAAAAACAAACAAAAAAACACCCTTAAATATCTTATAGCAGTGGAATCACAATTTCCTTGAGAATTTACACAATTTACATTTTCTTTTAAATGTAGATTGTGAGCCCCATACAGGGCTCATAATGTACATTTTTTTTCTCCTATCAGTATGTCTTTATAGAATGGGAGGAAATCCACGCAAGCACGGGGAGAACATACAAACTCCTTGCAGCTGTTGTTCCTGGCGAGATCCGAACCCAGGACTCCAGCGTTGCAAGGCTGCAGTATTAACCACTGAGCCACCATGTTGCTCCTATTTACACAACATTTTTTACACTCCTTCACCTTTTTATTAAATTAGCAGAAATAGAGCTTGGAAGAAGCTTCACATAGCTAAAAAGTGGTAAAAAATTGCAAATGATACATTTGCACGCTGGTAATTTATATATTAGACACATGTATAATCTGCATATAATAAAACGTTCTCCCAATACAGTATAAGACATGTTGTGGTTCCACTTTTTTACAAATGAAAGGTTTTCCATCTCATCAATATCACAATAGTAGGTCTGCGACAGGCACGCCCGCCCATCAGTTATTCGAAGGGGCCGCTGCATTTTGATGAGCACTGTGGATTCTTTTGCTGTTTGCACCATGCATTATATAGTGATCGGGGTGTTACATCTCAGCCCTAATCTCATGTATGGGACTCAACTGCAATCAGATTGTGTCACCTATGAACCTGATGTCCTCGGTTTGTGAGCTGCAAGTGGCGCTTACCTGAGCACTGCTGCCACCTCAATCATCTGATCAGTATGATCACCAGGAAGTCTCTGTTTCCTATGGGCCCGTTCAATGTCTTTTTCAGCAGATTCTGCCCCGATTACGCCTCCCGTTGTTTTCAGTGGGGTGCATAAATCGCAGTAGCTATAAAAATTAGACGTCCTGTACGCCCTGGCTGTGGATCACATGACACTCCCTGCTGGGTAGGCCCATTCACCCGGATCTGCAGAATGAAGTGGAATTCGAGATGGGTGTCCCCCTCAAATTCATTTTCATTTTGTACAATGTCACATGTCCACCGAGTAATCTCGCTATGATGAAAACATAGTCAATCAGAAGTGCTGCTGTAGGAGACAGTACATGATTTATTTTTATTGTATAGCATTTTTCCGCATCTCTTTCCTCTGTTACAGATTCCGTCCTCAGCAAGCAGAATAACCGTCCCCAGACTGAGCGTGGGGGCTGTATCAAGCAGGCCGAGCACGCCCACTATAGGTAAGGTTTACAATTCTCTGCATTCTGCTTTTAGAATAGTTTGTACGGCAGAGATGTATAGTTTATGATCTTTAGGCCCAATATACAGAGCCTGAAAATCCAGCATGGAGACTGAACCTCCTTGCGTCATAGCAGTCTCCACTATTTTATACAGCACAGACTCCGTGATCACAGTCTCCTTTAATCGTGGGCATGTACCTTTGGTTTTACTCCTAAGTTCCCCCTACTGTGCCGCTCTTCCGTTGGATATAGATGTATAGGTATTCTGCCATAGACTGCACTACAGTTTTATTGCAGTCTATGGAACAATCAATCTTTTGATCACAGGATCAAGCCCACTAAAGGGGAGGGAAGGGATTAAAAGAAAATAAGGAGAATAAAAAAAATAAAACATTATAAAAATATACAGCTACATATTTAATAATATAGGAGTTCAGACAACACCTTTTTCTTAGATTACAAATGAACTAAAAGTAAACACAAATCTAAAAAAAAGTGTTCATCTCTGCATCAAAAAATGTCCGCAGACCGAGGCAGAATGGGAGAGACGTGCTGCTCACTCGCTGTATAACCATACACTTGCTGCTACAATTTATGCAGTGAGCGAGCAGCACGGCTCTGTGGTTTGCAAGGGTTCTGGGTGTCGGACTCCCACAGATCTGATATCGATGGCTTCTCCTAAGGTGAGGCCGTCAATCATAGAACCCTTTTAATTGGACCTTATTTGCAATATTGATCTATCTAGTTTCCCTCTCTCCAATATCTCATTTCATTGCAGTCTTTTATTAACCAGTATTATTTGGTTATTTTCACCCCAGGAACTCCTGCGGCTCAGACGGTGTCGGTCTCTAAAGTCGGTGGCACCCCTGTGGCTCTCACCGGCCAAAGATTTACAGTTCAGATTCCAACTTCACAGACAACAGTTAAAACAGGTAAGTACATTATTCTTCAACTAGCTTCTGCCCGTGACTTCGTCTGCGTGTTGTTGGCTTTGATGATCCTACTGAGCTCCTCTTGAGGAGAACTCTGTGATTTCTGGATTCCTTCATAACTCTCATTTTAGAATTTTGAGATAAATTGGATTTTCTTTTTCCCGGCATATTTAAAATTTGCAAACTGCCAGTTTGGATTAAACGTGTTTTCCCATCTAGTGTGTCAACCTGGAGCAGATCAGATAATATGCAAATGAATGTACACAAACCACTGAGGGTTAGCTGAGTGTTTACATAGAGAGATAACAGACCTGACTTTATCAGAACCTGAGATAAGGTGCTACAGGAGCTGTGTAATATAGAATGTGAACATAAATTCATAAGGGTCATTTATCATATCATTTACCGGGATAAAAAGTAGACGATGTGTTAATCAAAGTTACGAACTATCTATGGGCCAAATTTCATCCAAATCCGTTCAGCTGTTTTTGCGTGATTGAGGAACATCCAAACACACAAACGTTCACATTTATAATAGTAGGATTCCATTGTATATAATTGTCACATTTTTAACAAAATAGTCATGAATCCTCCTTTGTGAGTCTTCTCCAGCTAGGGGTCATGGGCTGTGATTTGTCTTCAGCCTTGACCCTCCTGATGATAGCGCTGTCATACATTTGATGAGGTTGTGCGACAAAGCTCTCTCCATGTGCAATGTCCCAGGTTCTCCGCACTGAGTGACAGATCAGGCATCCAGTCAGGAGACCTCTGGGCAGAAGGGGATGAACTTGAGAGCATTCAGTATATAGACCCTGGGACACTGCACATTGAGCGGTCACTCCCCTGCCATCTCAGCAGCAAGGGAATAAAAAGTTACAGAAATGTAATAGTAATTCGTGGACAATCCCTTTTCAACTATGTGATGCTTTTTAAAGGGGTTTTCCAGGTTAAGTAATTGATGTCCTATCCTTAGGATAGGTTATCAATTAAAAACTGTGAGGGTCCAGTACCGAGACCCCTAGCTGATCAGCTATTGGAAGAGGTTACAGTGTTCAGGTCAGTGCTGTAGTCCCTTCAGTACTTACCAAGCACTTTTGTATAGTGGCTGTGCTTGCTATTGCAGCTCTGCCCCTTCACATGAACGGGAACAAGCTGCAGTCAGACCATTTGACCAATACATGTGAAACCACATGAGCCGAGAAGTAGAAGTGACAACAAGGGTGTGCCACTGCTGCTTCAAAGTTCTGGTCAGCGGGGGTTCTGGATATTGGATCTTCAATCGTTGACTTAACCTAAGGATAAATAATAGAGATGAGCGAATAGTATTTGAAACTAGAGTTTCGAATACCTCGCTCCCATAGGAATGCATGGGGGCGGCCGTACAGCAAGGGGTTAAGTGCCGGCCGCTTAACCCCTTGCTGTACGGCCGCTCCCATGCATTCCTATGGGAGCAAAGTATTCGAAACTCTAGTTTCGAATACTATTCGCTCTTCTCTAATAAATAAGCATGTAAGGACTACGATGCATACTCACGTTTCATATACTGGGATCTCCATATTATTGTTGTTCTAGGGTTCCTATTAAAAAAAAAAAAATAATAATTAAATTTTTTTTCTCCTTCTTTATCTCACAGCCACCCCTACAACCCCCACAGTCCAGAACGTCCTGATCAACCCCTCACTGATCGGATCCAAAAACATTCTCATCACCACTAACATGGTGTCGTCACAGAACGCAACGAATGACTCCAACTCGCTAAAGCGGAAACATGAAGATGACGAGGACTATGATGCAATATGAACATGGATGGCTGTACAGTATAGACCACTTGTGATGGCTTTTCTTGGGGAAAAGACATGGACTTCTGAGTTTTCTTTAAAATGGATTAGGGTCAGCAACATTTATACCGTTTCTTTTTTTAATCCGGAGTAAGTGACAATAAAATATTATCGTGGATGATCGTCGTCATTGATGTGATGTGTATGGGCAAACCCAGCAGAAATATGAAGCAGTGACCCGCGTAGTATAAGTTCCTCCATATTCACCATTCTGTCGCAGGGATAATGAGGAAGATTAACGTTATGTTCAAAGGCTATTCAGGTGCTGCCTCTAGTCCTGCAAATGACCCCACGGTTTCTTGTAAAAATGAAGAAATTGTATATGTAAATGAGTCTCACTGAGCACCCTGGGCGTTCCCTAGGGCCTCCGAGCACCCCCTGCGTCATAGCTCAGAGAACGCCCTTCTATTGTTTGTGCCCCGTTCTGTCCTCCTCCTCCAGACATCCTGTACTGTTTTCCTGTTCGGTAAACGCCGTAGCGGGAAAAATAGTCAAAAGTGCCAAACTGCCGTTTTTTCACAGTTTTGATTCTGATAAAAATTTGAATAAAAAGTGATCAAAGCAATAACATTTCCCGAAAATGGTAGAACTGAAAAGTACACCCGGCCCTGCAAAAAAAGACGCCCTATGCATCCCCGTACACTGACGTATAAAAAGTTACGGCTGTCAGAATACGGAGATTTTTAGAAAAAAAATTTAACACAGTTTTGGAATTTTTTTAAGGGGTTAAAATGTAAATAAAACCATAAAATTTTGTATCCCCGGAATCGTTCCAAAACATAGAATACAGGGGACCTGTCATTTTGGCTGCACAGTGAATGCCGTAAAACCAAAGCCCGTAAGAAAGTCGCAGAAATGTACTTTTTCTTCAAATTTTCCCCATTCTGAATTTTTTTTCCGGCTTCCCAGTACATTATACAGAATAATTAATGGTGGCATCACGAAGAAAAATTTGTCCCGCAAAGATTAAGACCTCATATGGTTCTGGGAGCGGAGAAATAAAAAAGTTATGGGGTTTAGAAGGAGGGGAGTCAAAAACGAAAATCAAAAAATGCCATCGGTGGGAAGGGGTTAAAGACTAATATATACTCACCGGCCACTTTATTAGGTACACCACGCTAGTAACGGGTTGGACCCCCTTTTGCCTTCAGAACTGCCTCAATTCTTCGTGGCATAGATACAACAAGGTGCTGGAAGCATTCCTCAGAGATTTTGGTCCATATTGACATGATGGCATCACACAGTTGCAGTCGCAGATTTGTCGGCTGCACATCCATGATGCGAATCTCCCGTTCCACCACATCCCAAAGATGCTCCTCTATTGGATTGAGATCTGGTGACTGTGGAGGCCATTGGAGTACAGTGAACTCATTGTCATGTTCAAGAAACCAGTCTGAGATGATTCCAGCTTTATGACATGGCGCATTATCCTGCTGAAAGTAGCCATCAGATGTTGGGTACATTGTGGTCATAAAGGGATGGACATGGTCAGCAACAATACTCAGGTAGGCTTTGGCGTTGCAACGATGCTCAATTGGTACCAAGGGGCCCAAAGAGTGCCAAGAAAATATTCCCCACACCATGACACCACCACCACCAGCCTGAACCGTTGATACAAGGCAGGATGGATCCATGCTTTCATGTTGTTGACGCCAAATTCTGACCCTACCATCCGAATGTCGCAGCAGAAATCGAGACTCATCAGACCAGGCAACGTTTTTCCAATCTTCAATTGTCCAATTTCGATGAGCTTGTGCAAATTGTAGCCTCAGTTTCCTGTTCTTAGCTGAAAGGAGTGGCACCCGGTGTGGTCTTCTGCTGCTGTAGCCCATCTGCCTCAAAGTTCGACGTACTGTGCGTTCAGAGATGCTCTTCTGGCTACCTTGGTTGTAACGGGTGGCTATTTGAGTCACTGTTGCCTTTCTATCAGCTCGAACCAGTCTGGCCATTCTCCTCTGACCTCTGGCATCAACAACGCATTTCCGCCCACAGAACTGCCGCTCACTGGATGTTTTTTCTTTTTCGGACCATTCTCTGTAAACCCTAGAGATGGTTGTGCGTGAAAATCCCAGTAGATCAGCAGTTTCTGAAATACTCAGACCAGCCCTTCTGGCACCAACAACCATGCCACGTTCAAAGGCACTCAAATCACCTTTCTTCCCCATACTGATGCTCGGTTTGAAGTGCAGGAGATTGTCTTGACCATGTCTACATGCCTAAATGCACTGAGTTGCCGCCATGTGATTGGCTGATTAGAAATTAAGTGTTAACGAGCAGTTGGACAGGTGTACCTAATAAAGTGGCCGGTGAGTGTATATATTATATATATATATATATATATATATATATATATACACACACACACACACACACAATTTATTTATTTTTTTGTATATCACCCTCCATATCCCCTTGTAGGTGCCTCATGTACCCACCAGTCTAAGTTCACCCCTGTCACCAGTATAAGTCCTATTTACAATAAGTGAGTGGTGTAATTGAAGACAACGCAAACCATAGAACAATTCTCATTGATCTTGATCAGCGAGGCTGCAGTAATAATGATCAGGAGGATGACTGGTAAACTAAATACGTCTTGTCCTTAGTTCCCACAATGCATTGCTGCCCAGCACTCGGCATTTATAAGAGCTGTCCTATTCCAATGTCCTATAACAGCGTGACTCTTCTCTATGAGCTGCCTGGTATCTGCATCCATGTGTGTAGAGCTGAGCTGTAATACCGCATATGTTTCATCTCGAAAGAAAACGAGCAATATTTCTAATCCTGGAGAAGTATTTGGGGTCTCGCAGTTATATCTTAGACTGCAGTATGGATTAGTCAGTAGTATTCCTTAGGCTGGGTTCACACGTGGGATTTTTGGACCGGATTTTGAAGCGGAGGCCGCCACAGAATCCGGTCCAAAAAACGGCTAACTGCGTCTGGATGTTGGCACAGTGCACCGGCATCCAGTTGCGGCACTCTGCACCGGATTAGGCCCAAATGAATGGGCCTAGTTGGGAGGGAGGTGTCACACCGCGGATGCTACGGTGGATTCCACTGCAAGAAAGGGCAGGTCACTTCTTTCTTCCATGAGCGGCACAAAACCGCTAGCATAAAAAAGAAGTGAACGGCTTCCATTGAAGTCAATGGGAGGTGTTTTTTGGAGCCGGATTCTGACATGTACCCCGTGTAAACTTACCCTTAGAGGATGTTGTGTCCATTCCGATTCAGCTTTAGAGGTGGAACAATTCCTTCTCTACCTCACGCATGGCAGTCATACTAGTCCCTAAATCAGCCAATTTGGTAAATCAGCCAGGGGGTGTGGATAAAATGGGGGTGGGGCAGCTGTGTTGCTCCAGAAAAAGAAAAAGCCCTTTAAGATATCGGCTATGTCCTGATATACTGGGAATAACTTTTCTACCTGACGCCAAATATGGCAGCCAGAAAATAGTCCCTGGATCAAATGTCCATGCCGATACTCACCTTATAGCCACGAATACTCATCTGTAGAGATTAACAGACAAATGTGGTTCTACGGAGACAAAGTTATCGATGAAGTCTTCAAGGAAGGGTTCAGTTAATGCAAGGGGTCAGAGCCAAGAGAGAGGCGCTGCGGAATGATGACATCAGCAAAGACAGACGGAGTCCAGGACCAGCCAAGGTCAGGTTCACAAGCAGCGGGCAGAGGAGACTCCGGGGGCTGGGCAGGAAGCAAAGGTTCATTCTACTGGGACCAGTCTGGTGATAAATGACTGATACAAGGAGCAGCAATAAGTAAAGCCAAGCAATCGAAGTGTTCAGGAGGGAACTTCAAGGGCTTATGGCTGCTGTGGCTGTGTTTGCAGATAATTTTTGGAAGATAGATAACCCCTTTCATGAAACGAAATGGATTGACATCATCCGCCACCGTCAGCACTTTAACAAAGTAACGTCGGACACATTGAAAACATTGAGAGGCAGATTTGTGGAATGGTACACAACCTGAACAGGGTACTTGCCTTGTTATTACCCCCATTTGGCAGCCCTCTACCCCTTACTATCCCCATTTTAAAGCCAGTTTTGGGTCACCAAGTTTGTGTTTCCATTGATTTCACTGGGGTTCGAGTTCGGGTCCCTGAACCGAACTTTTGGGCATAGCTCTGCCAAATTTAGACGGGTTCGCTCAATTCTACCTGTTATCTAATTGGTGCAGGCGTAATAGAACCGGTACCCATACAGCTCCTGAGCCCTCTCTATTGGGGTTGAGCCAATCTTGAGATTTCAGGATCGTTTTTAAAATTCGATTTTCGATCACTTTCCTGCAGATCCCAATCGTGAAATTTGCTCGATCGCTGATCGGCATCCGATCTTTCCCGATCGCTCAACCCTATTGGCCAGTAGCCAAGCATTGTGGCAACTAACGTGAGTTCTCGATCCCGTCGAAAAAGATTGGGATTGGAATTCTGATCGCAATCGTGAAATTTACTCGATTGCCGATCGGAATCCAATCTTTTCCAATCCCGACCTACTCTATAGTACCTTAGCGACATCATGACGTGCAGGTACATCCCAACAGATGCTGTGGTTCTGAAGGCGAAGGTCTACTAGATGGGTGTCTCTAATAAAGTGGCCATTCAGTGTAGATAACAACCGACCATTATCACTGTTCAATTATTCAATTTTCTTTCTACATTCGCATCATGGCACGTCGCATTCTTAAATTGACCACTAGGTGGCAATATTTGACCATACAAATGACCATCGCAACGTCATTCTCGTCAGCTGCGTAGCCCAGACATATTTGGGTTTTCATGTAGTGTCGACTAGTTCCCGTGTTTCTGATGATATTGGACAAATACATTTATTAAGTAAAACCTGTAAGATTGATAGAATGTTCTTGTCTGGCGTCTTGACGTGTGTTTTAGGTTGATATTAACAGGATGTTTTAAGTTATGTTTACTTTCTTAATTATCCATTACTATGTTTCAATTTGGAGACTCCAGAAAAAAAAACATAGAATCCTTATCAACCCGGTTCAGGCTTTCCGTTCTCATGAATATTTATTCGCTGTGGTGTGGAAAGTTTACTTACAGGTAGAAGAAGTTGTAGGTGAGATTCGCAGCTTCGCTATTTAGGATAAATAATATATTTCATGCGGATGTGTTACCAGTCATTTACTACTCCTATGTCTGGTGATCCGAATGCTAAAACTTCAGACTGGAGCCTTGAGTAAGTTGGTCGTGTGTCGATCCAGGTCTCCACCACTAGCATCATCTATATACTTTATGTATTTTCTACTGGCGTTGGGTGAATGTGCAGTCGGCTGTGCCCGAGTCCCAATGGCAGAGACGACTGCGTATGTGTAGAAGCTTGAACCCAGCTCCAGAAGAAGACGCGCAGAGAAGCCGTTCCTGTAGAAGATGGAGGCGGTGATGGAGAGTTCTCTCGCAGCATTGGGGACGCCCCAGTGCTGTTTGAGCGCCGGGGACCACCCCCAGTGCTGCAAGAGAGCTCATTTGCAAACAAATGAAAACCCGGATTTCTACCGAACGGTGGCGCGGAGAAGGTAGGAGAAGAATAGCCTTTCTTAAGGCTATTCCTACGTGTGATTGAGAAAAAAAAGGGATTTTAATGATAGAATCTCTTTAAGCTAAATTTTTATTGGACTGCCCCCCCCAGTAAATGTATAGGGCTACCCAACATTTGACTCAAGCCCTGATCATATTATATGAGGTTGTGCAAAACAAATGTCCCAGCATCTGTTCCTACCCGAGGATGCAATGCTGGGCTCTTACCCTATCTTCTCCAATATAGTACACAAGTTTATACAGCCTGACCGTGGTTGAGCGGAAGGACCTCCGATAGCGCTCCTTCTCACACTTGGGGTGAAGCAGACAGTGCTGTCAAGTGTCGCCAAGGTCTCATACATGGGGTGGGATTTGTTCTCCCGCATGGAGGTCACCACAGACAGTATCCTTCTGTCACCCACCACCTGTATTGGGTCCAGGGGCTCCCCAGGACAGAGCTGGCCCTTCTAACCAGCCTGTCAAGTCTATTTCTGTGCCTGGCTGATATGCTACTCCTTAGGATACAACTCAGAAGAAGATGGCCCTAAGAAGTGTCCCCTGGACTCCAAAGGCCCTCATCCTCCTGAGCAGGTAGAGTCTGCTGTGGCCCTTTCTGTGCAGCGCCTCCAGGTGATCAGTCCAGTCCAGCTTATTATTAAGGAGCACACCCAGGTACTTATAGGTCTTGACTATCTCAATGCCTGTCCCCTGGATCTCCACTGGATTCAGGGCACTCTTCTGCTTACTAAAGTCCACCACCATCTCCTTGGTCTTCCCAGCATTAATCCTGAGTTGGTTCCACTGGCAAAATTCCACAAAATGCCGGTTTAGGTCTCTGTATTCCTTGTCGTCTCCGTCAGTAATGAGGCCTACTATAGCAGAGTCATCGGTGTCAAGGAAGAGGAGGAGGAGGAGGAGGAGGAGGAGAAGCAGAAGGATCATGGGCAGAAAGACTAGGACAGTCTTGCTCACTGTGCCTGCCAGTGCCACCATCATTTCTGTTTTGCCAAATGAGCTGGTGGTGCCATTTCATGTGAATAGAGACCTAGTTCCTACACATGTACCTGCATTACCATGCCAAATTTTCTGCTTGCAGATCTTGCACCTGCCATGAATATGTCATTGGATTTGCACCTGGGTTGTGTGCAGTACTGCAAGCCCATTTATTAATGGAGCCCAGCTTCTTGGGAAAAAAAAACAGCCATTTCTTTCTTAGCATGGTACACCCCTTAAAAATCACTTCGTGCAACTCAAAAAACCAACACCCCAGCATTGAACATTGCATAGATGACCTTAGCCAGGGCCTGACATTAGTCTAAACTTTTGGATCACACAATTGTATTCTATAGGAAGACATAATGAGTAATAGCTCCTGTCATGTAGCGACTGATAGTAGATGACATTGCATTGCCCTATCGAACATTGCACCCTGGTATAACAGTCACTGCATGAGCTACTTCCATGTTTCATCGTTGTTTGTGCCTATATATATGTATCTAGGACTATATATGGATGCCAGGGTCACAAATGGCACATGATTTGTCACCACAACAATAATGGGATCAGGAAACAATAGTTTTTATTTAAGCATGGGGCACAAGTCTTGGGTCATTGCTGTGCGCTTGAAGCTATGATTTAAATGTAGGGAAAGGTTGGCCTTAAAGGGTTAGTATGATCTGGGAACACAGATCATCTTGTAAAATTACTTGCAAGCTACATTTTTATTTGCTGGGGGTGATCACAAATTCCCCCCATGGAAATTTTTTTACAGTGTCTCTGAAAGCTACTAATACAAATGTGGGACTTACCTGTATGTCATCCATATTTACTACGATGTCCCATCATTAGAATCCCTTTTTGAGGTATTACCACATTAGAATAGCCTTAAGAAAGGCTATTCTTCCCCTACCTTTATAAGTCTTCTCCGTTCCGTTGATATTCCGGTTTTTCCTGGTTTGCAAATGAGTCTCCAGATAGCACAGAGGGAGTTCCCCTTGTGCTCAAACAGTCCTTGGGGTGTCCCCTGTGCTGCCTGAAGACTCTACAGCGATGCCTCAATCTTTTTTCAACCATGTCTCTCTGACACATCCTCTGTGTCATCATTGCTGTGCCGAGCCTGTATTCGGGATGGAAATCACGCGCATGCGCCGTCGATACTGCTATTGGCCTTTGGGCATAGCTAACTGTGCATGTCTGTTTAGCCATTTTACTTTGGCCGCTTACAGGAACAGTACACTCGTGTAAGCAGCCACAGTAAAATGGCCGAACAGACATGCGCAGTCGTCTCTGCCCAAAGGCTGATGCATGCGTGGGATTTCCATCCCGAATGCAAGCTCAGCCCGGTGATGATGACACAGAGGACGTGGTGGAGAGGCGTCGCTGAAGAAGATTTAGGTGTCGCTGGAAAGTCTTCAGGCAGCACAGGGGAAACGCCTGGAGACTCAAACCAGAATATCAACAGAATGGCGGTGGGGAGAAGAATTATAAAGGTAGGGGAAGAATAGCTTTTATTAAGGCTATTCTGACGTGATATTACCTCAAAAAGGGATTCTAATGATAGAATCCCTTTAAAGAGATTCTGCCTCCAAGTCTGAAAATCCCAATGACATACATCTGATAGGCACTGTCACCTTAGCATTTTGGTGTTTTGTCTATCTAAATCTGTTCAGCTATTCCAAAGATATAAGTCCTTTTTGTTGATGCAAGCGGGTGGTAACACTGTAGCTCCTCTGGGGGCGGGCTCTCAGTGTGCTGTATGTCATGTAGTGTTACCGCCCACTTGGCTTGTATAACCTATTCAACATTTAAGGGCTTATATCTTTGGGACGGCTGAATGATTTGGATAAACAAAACCCCAAAATACTCGAAGAGTGATAGAAGTGATCATTTGATTATGCTTCTTAGATCAGATGACAGGTCCTCTTCAAGGAAGAAGACTCAACTCCAAAGGAAGAGTCTAGGAAACGGAGTGTTGGTCTAATCTCACTATTCTAAATATTTTATTGGGATTTTTGGACAGTTTGAGTGTCAGAGATGCATCTAGTTAGGACTGCCATAGTGCCATCCGCACAATCTTGCATTGAAATCTCTCGTCAATTTTTCTTTTCCGTCCACATCTAGGGAGGTTAGCCACAGTGCCATGGGCTTTAAACTTCTTGATGACACTGTGCACGGTAGACACAGGAACATTCAGGTCTTTGGAGATGGACTTGTAGCCTTGAGATTGCTCATGTTTCCTCACAATTTTGCTTCTCAAGTCCTCAGACAGTTCTTTGGTCTTCTTTCTTTTCTCCATGCTCAATGTGGTGCACGCAAGGACACAGGACAGAGGTTGAGTCAACTTTAATCCATTTCAACTGGCTGCAAGTGTGATTTAGTTATTGCCACCACCTGTTAGGTGCCTCAGGTAAGTAACAGGTGCTGTAAATTACACAAATTAGAGAAGCATCACATAATTTTTCAAACAGTGCCAATACTTTTGTCCACCCGCTTTTTATGTTTGGTGTGGAATTATATCCAATTTGGCCTTTTGACAATTCTTTTTGTGGTTTTCCATTGAAGAAAATTAAATGAAGATAATAATACCAAAGAATTTGTGATTGCAATCATTTTCTGGAAGAGAATGAGTATTATCTGACAGAATTGCAGGGGTGCCAATACTTTTGGCCAACACTGTTCGTATCTGTGCGATATGTGATAACATCCCATTCATTCCTAGGGGAGCGAGGTATTCAAAACTATGTTTCGAATACTATTCGAATCAACTCTAATGTTCTGCCCTACGTATTCTACAATTCCTTTATCCATACAGACAGATAGCTAGACCGGCTTCTTTTAGATCATACAGCAATTACAAACTAATAGCAGGATGGCATCCATGTACACATTAGTGGAGGAAACACTGTAGAAATGTAGACAGTGAAGGAAGTGACATCTTTTATGCTGCCACTCTGTCACTTCTGAGCCAATGTGATGTATCTGACACTTTAATCTGTGTGTTTAAACATTGAACTTATCATATGCGAGAAGCCATCAGTAAGTAAGGGAAAAATGCAAACACGCATTACTAGGCTCACAAATAGCGCCATGCGTAGTCTGATCGGAAATATAGACATAATCAATCAAATATAGATAGGTACAGAGTAGCAAACGTCAACTAAATTTGATCAAAGTGCCTGAATTGCCCCCCAAAAATAAATAAATAAAATTAAAAGTCCTACATTTCCCAAATTGGTGTAAAAAAAAAAAAAAAAAACACGTTTCTGGCATCTTTGTATTATTTTTTTTTTCCATTCTAAATGTTTATTAATTTGATGAAATAACAGGGTGCAGAATGTTAAAAGGAAGGGGAAGAGCAGGAACTGGATAAGGGAAATGGGGAGAGAAGGGCCAAGACAACCACACAAGCGGAAGTAGGTGAACATAAGAAGTAGTCATCAAATCGGGAATCTGAGCTCCCAGAAAGTCCACCAATTCCATCCATCTCCCCAAGCATTGATCCATCTTCCATGTGGTCAGTTCATCATCGGTTGTGGGGTGTGGAAGTCAAAATTAGGGCTCCTGGGTAACAACTTGGGTGGAGAACAGAAACTATATACATGGGGAATCAGAGAGCACTTAAGGGGCTTTTACATAGTTACAGTTACATGGTAGATGAGGTTGGATGAAGACATCAGTCCATCAAGTCCAACCTATAACCCTACAGTGTTGATCCAGGGGAAAGCAAAAAACCCTATGAGGCTTATGCTGATTCCAATCTGGCAGTCAGTATAAAAACCCCGGATCAACGTGTCCTTAAAATCTAGAATCGATAACCCATAATATAGTTCTCTTCAAAAAAGGCATCCAGGCCCACTTTGAACTTGTTTAATGAATCTGCCATCACCACTTCCTGGGGCAGAGAGTTCCAGAGCCTCGCTGTTCTTACTGTAAAGAATCCCTTTCAATGTTGCTGGTGAAACCTTCTCTCCTCCAGACATAGAGGATGTCCTCTTGTCACTGTCACTGGCCTAGGAGTAAAAATATCCTTAGTAAGTTCTTTGTATTGTCCCTTCGTGTATTTGTACATTGTTATTAGATCTCCCCGTAGACGTTTTTTCTCTAAACCGAATAACCCCAAGTTTGTTAATCTATCGTTGTACTCCAGTCCACCCATTCCCCTAATCATTTTGGTTGCCCGTCTTTGCACTTTTTCAAGTTCACTTATGTCTTTCTTGTATATCGAGGCCCAAAATTACGCACAATATTTTAAGTATGACTGTACCAGTGATTTGTATAGAGGCATAACTATGTCCTTGTCATGAGAATCTCGACCTCTTTTGGTGCATCCCATAATTTTATTTGCCTTGTTCAATAACAAAGAGAGAGAGTGAAAGGGGGACATCTCCCTAGTCTTGTGTCTTCCTCTAGACTCCAGGCAAACCTTGGCACTCTCCTCCATCAGTAATCCACTTTACTACTTGACCTATAAATGACCAGGATCTCCAAGTCCTGGATTCAGGTGGTTCTCTGTCGAAAAACAGTCAAGAAGATATGGAAAAAGTCATCCAGTCAACATATCCTCTGAAACTGAGAAGCGTGGAGGGAGTTGGAGTATATCAGGCTTTCCATGCTGTAATTTCATTAACCCTCTGCAACCGGTAAGATTATGATGGGGCCAGGGGATTACCAATGGGCGGGATGCAGGTCTGTGCTATGTTACGGAGCATTTATGAACATAAAATCTTGGTTTAAATATAAGTTTAGGTAATTTTTTGGTAACACATTCCCTTTAATATGTACAAGACCAGTTCCACCACTGGGACCTTCTCTGGTCAGAAGAACCG
Organism: Leptodactylus fuscus; assembly: GCF_031893055.1. Classification (NCBI taxonomy): domain Eukaryota; kingdom Metazoa; phylum Chordata; class Amphibia; order Anura; family Leptodactylidae; genus Leptodactylus; species Leptodactylus fuscus. Next base: position 61,976,044 of record NC_134275.1, read on the forward strand.
GGATCCCGTGTCACCCATCTGAATAGAGCGACAGTCATGTAAGGATACTGATGTTTCACTCAAAGCCTATGGGATGGAAATGGAAACATTACATAGTTACATAGTAGATGAGGTTGGATAGACATTAGTCCATCAAGTCCAACCTATAAACCCTACAATCCCTACAGTGTTGATCCAGGGGAAGGCAATAAACCCCATGAGGCTCATGCCAATTGCCCTATTTCAGGGGGAAAAATTCCTTCATTGTGCATTTGATATCTATATTACACCCCTAGAGATAAATGTAGTGGTAATATGTATCTGAGACCATCTGTCCAGTCAAACGAGAGGGGAGGCGGTGCTGATCTATCCTGTGTATAGGTGAGAGAGGTTATTATGAATGTTGCTCAACCCCTTCAACCAGCCGGTAATGGTTCCAGTGTATTGTAATCTGTTTCCACCGATCGAGAGCCATCATCCAACCTCTTGGCCATTGCACAGTGCAGAAGTCTTGTTATTTTTGCCTGGCATTTCTGTATTCCGATGGCTATCTCTGGACATAATGGCATAATAATCACATAAAAATGATGACACTGAATGATCAGCCGCCAATGTCTTTAGCATTCACCATGTTCATCTGTTCTATAATTACAAGTCCCCGGCTTGTTACAGATTCACATTAGGATGTTCTCACTGCGGTCATCTGCATTCTGAGACTGTCTGCTGGTTCTGCAAGAGCGGAGTGTAACAAGGAGGCAAAATAACAAATGCCTTTTTCTGAGAAACTAAAGGAAAATGTAATTACATGTTACAGTGGGACTATAACCCAGCCCTCTAATTGTCTCTGACAGGCTGAAGCCGGCATCATCTGCGGCAGGAGCCTCGGCTTGGTGGCAGGTGAACTACATTAAATCCTGCACTGAACGCTTGTCTGTTTTTGCAGTCTCCACATCGGGGGTGACTAGCCATCTGGGCATAAGGACAGTGCCAGGTGGGACGCGTGATCATATTCTCTACTCATTTCTATTCCAGTGCAATTTATTAAAGGGGTTGCTCTGCAGTCAACATTTATTACCTATCCACGTGAGACATGTCTGATAGCTTGGACACCCACAAATACTTTGAACAAGTACAGCACTTGGTTGCCTCTGTCATTGGATGCAATGTGCATGCTCAACCACTGCTCCTTCCAACCTCACTCTTAGGCTCCATGCACATGACTGAGTGTGATGTCAGATATGGGATGCCCTCGGATGACACACGGATTGACAAATGAGTGTCCCTCGAGTGCATTCCATGATGTACTTATCTCTATTGAGGCTATCAATCTGTTCTGTTTGGAAGACATGGACCAGGATAGGACCTGCTCTATCTTCAATGAAATGGACTTTCAGGCATCCCCTTGGAGAAGCTTTGGTCTGCATTAGGCCTTCCTGTGGTCATGCCTCACGACTAGAGATGAGCGAACAGTAAAATGTTCGAGGTTTGATATTCGTTTAGAGTAGCCCCTCAATATTCGACTACTCAAATCAAATATTGAACCGTATTATAGTCTATGGGGGGGAAATGCTCGTTTCAGGGGTAGGCAACGTTCGATCAAATTATACTTACCAAGTCCACGAGTGAGGGTCGGGCTGGATCCTCCGAGCAGTCTTCTCCTTGTAGCGTCCCCGCGGCGTCTTCCGGCTTTTCATTCACTCTGCCGCACTACAAGCAGACATGCGCAGTCGGCTCTGCCCAGGCCCGATGCCTGGCAGAGTGAATGAAGAGCCAGAAGATGCGACAGGGAAGCTGCACGGAGAAGACTTCTAAAGGTAGGAGAAGAGCCAGCGTTGATTGGCCGACTGTATAACATTCGGCCAATCATTGCTGGTTCTGCATCGAACTTTTACATTCGAAGCAGTATTTCGAATACAGTAGTATTTGATCGAATACCTACTCGATCGAGTACTACTCGCTCATCTCTACTCAGGACCCTTGTCCTGGTGATAGGTGGTGGTCCCTATGATCATACATTTATCACCTTTGCTGTGAATAGATAGATGGATAATCTGACAACTGACACCTTTGGACATATTTGTGCCGCTGCAGCTTCTTGGGGGCACCGGTTGGTTGTTATGACAGCCAGGAGCTTATTGAAGGTTTCCAGGATTGTCATAGAAGATCTATTAGATGCCACAGTCATCACGCCACAGAACATACAATAAAAAGACGTTTGAAGGATTCTCTGAGAAGGCCCAATCTTTTCATTCTCCAATATATGCTGAATAAACTGTGACTGAGCATTCCATATACATTAGATGGTCAGCCAGTCACCCCAAAACTGGCGGGTTCAGTCGACCTTAATCTAATGCGTTTGGTTGTCTTAAATGGAGCTAGCACAACCCAGACTATAATCCAGTCCAGAAGATACATAGATTAGGGTCACCTGAATCATATGGTGTTTTTCCCATTGCTGGCTTCACTACTAGATGAGTGGGGGTTCTGGCCGCAGCACCTACAGGAGGAGCTGCTGATCCCAAGAGAGTAACCCCTGCTTACCTACAGTAGTGAAGCCGGCAATTGCTAGCTTCACTAGTGTACATAAATGGACTGCGAAAAATGAAAGGTGCTGCCACATCAATTTTCAGACTGCAGAAATTTTAAAGGAGCAGGATGGAAAAACTCTGCATATAGCATTTCTCCATCTAGCTAAGGCACAGATACAGCGCCAGAACTGATCCCGTAGAAAACTACAGTATAGGATCCATTCTGGAATCAGTCTCCCTTTGGCTCAGGTGCACCGCAACGGATGGAAGCTGTTAGAAGAGATGTACACATGTAAACGCACCCTAAGAACGCATTCAAAATTAGAAGTGTCAATTGTTTATTTTTGTCAAAATACAAAATGAAGTCAATGAAAAGGAGAGAAATGTAAATCCCATCAATATTTGTTGTGACCCATGCCTTCCGCCAATTCTTCACTGTCTACACTTGCAGAGAGTTTTTGAAGGGTGGTTGTTCTCGCCATCTTGGAGAACCAAGCACAGATCTTCTGTGGATGTAGGCTTGCTCCAATTCTTCATGTAATCCAAGACAGACTGGATGATGTTAAGATCATGTCTCTGCGGGGGCCGTACCATCACTTCCAGGACTCCTCCTCCAAGGGGCAAAGGACACTCCAAATATTGATGGGATTTAGATTTCTCTTTACATCATTTATTTAATTTTGTTACTTGCCAAAAATAAACTCTTAACCCTTCTATATCTGGAAGCATTCTTTGCAGCATTTTGTTCCACACCTGCACATGCCTGTATAGGTCTGTGACTGTACCCATATGGCCAAACCTATAGAAGCTCCATAACATCTGCATTTGGTTGAATATCGGTCTCCTAATAAATACACTTTGATAGCTTTGCAAAGTGTCTCTGGGAAAGTGATAAAATAAAACATCTATATTGTCCTGTATGAAGGGATTTCTGCAGCTCATCATGAAAAATTACCCATCTGAAATGTAGTCGTGGATTTTATAGTTAGCATATGAACAATGGCTGGAAGAACGCAGAACTTAATAGAATGTGGTGGTGAAGCATGACATAATAAATCCACTCATTGCCTCTATGCAATCACAGCTTAATCCACACACACTGCCCCGGCCCGCCGCACTTCATTACAGTGCAGGCAATGGAGATGGAGAGAGTTAAAACTCATTTTTCAGTTTTCAATGTTATTCAATACAAACCCAAACAGTCCTAAAATATTTCTATCCCCCAGAAATCGATAGAGCGGAGTATTATTCCTCTTTTTCATCTCAGTATATTGAATATAAAGTTGCAATCAATAGAGATACTGAACAAATATCTGATCTCTCATCTTCACTGGCGTCATGGAAAACATGATCTAGACCTTAAAATGTCAGCCATTGCTGGAACTCGGCCTTCTCAAAGTACCAGTTATTTACTTAAAGCAGGATCATATAAAGTAGTTACAGTCAACAAAACTGGGGAAAAAATGAATATTTGCCTGAAAGTAGGGACATAAGGTTATCGCTGATATAACGCCGAAGCCACCTAGCAAAACTTGGGATGAGGCATAAAACCTCTTCAAGGAACATGAAATCTAGATAAGAGTGATACAATTAAGAAATCAAGAAATATGGGAGGCATGAGCCACACATCCCAATGTTATACATTATTCTACACAAAATCTACAAAAATGAACATGAGGTTCTTAGTCTACATTTTGATCAAAGTGTATAAGCCCACTAGCCACTTCATGGAGATCTCTGTATAGTGGCAACCTACTCTATTCAGGGAAGTGCCACATGGCGACAACCACCATTGCAACACAGTGCCCACAAGGAGAGCAACTTAACAGTCTAATGCCACCTAAACCCCCAGGCTCTGTGCTACAATACCTCATAGACACAACATCCCAGTATTATACATTGATCTACAATTCTTACCAAAATTTGCAAAATGAACATGAGGTTCTTAGTCTACATTTTGATCAAAGTTTATAAGTCCACTAGGCACATCAAGATCTCTGTATAGTGGAACATTTATTTGGTGTGGTGCCACATGGTAACCACCACCACTTCCATATGCCCTGAAGAAGAGTGACACAATAACCCAACAGCACTCCTGCCGCCACTTAACCCCCCCAGGCTCTGGACCATACCACCCATAGGCACAAGTATTGTAATATTTTTTCCTTTAAAATTCCAATTTGGACATCTGCTACTGGCCTTTAGAAAATTCCCAAAATTTTGTAATGTGACTTCGGTCTGGTAAATGTTATTAGGATAAGGAGGTGGACAATAATAGGATAAGGAGGTGGACAAAATGTCCGTTACATCATTTGTCCTGTCTCTTAGGTCATAGACTGTTTTTTACAAATATACCTCTGTATATCCTTATTAAAGTTATAGAAGTTCTTTAGGGCAGGGATAGTCATAACTTGTATTGTAACTTGCAGTGCAGAACAATGTCACCAACAACGGCCAATCACAGGTCTCAGCAGGGATGCGGAGGAATGTCAACGATGATGTCACCAACCGTTGCACCTTTGATTGGCTAAATCGATTATTGGTGACATCATCCTGCAGTGCTGACAAGGAGACCCAGAGCTGTCATTTATCACTAATAGCATGGCTATCGTATCCAGCTTAACACATAGAAGTCTATGAAGATTCTATTGAAGGGGGGAGGGAGGTGGAACTAGTTAATTAATTTATTGCCCCATTCTATATAGGGGTAGAACATCCTTCAAGATATATTGGACTTATAAGAGCTATCATAGCTACAATGTGTAGCAGTGTACCGTTTCCAGCAGCCTCCTCCTCCTCCCCCTACTATTTGAGAAGTAACCCAGCCTGATAAGTGGAGAAAGAAGCATATTTCTTTAATAAGATATATTACTAAGTTTCTTATATTCACCTTTACTATTAATTTATGAAAATAAGTATATTTTTTATTTTTTAGAATTGTAGGTTCCCTTGAAACCTTTGAATGCTGTATAAAGTGCTTCCCTATGCAACAAGATTCCCTAATGGTTGCAGACACTCATTATGACAGTCCTGTTCCCTGTATTGCAATGTCCATGCTGTTATTTTTCCAGTTATATTTTCACGTTGCATTTTAGCATTTCTTCCATTTTCCATCACTTTCCACTTTTCCTAAACTAGTTTAACTTGCCGTGTCATAGGGTGATACATTGTGCGGCATGTCGGCAGCGGTGTCGCCTGCCAAAATGCTTTTTGCTCAGCTGAGCAGAGTTAATAAAGAACACGAGGAGCACAGGACGATCCGTTCATTCAGAGGATGTGGGACTACAGTATTTCTAACAGATATAATCATGTCCTATAATTTGGCAAAGATAGTCTGGAGAAGAAGATTTTATTACGAGATGATCTCATAGTAGTCATCATGATATATGCATCCCGAGAAGCGCTAGAGACTGGTTAAATTTATAGGTTTGTCCTTTAGGCTACTGCATTTTTCTACCGGAGCATCTTAGTGAATAGAGGAGTAAATCTCTGAGTGGATTAATACCTTGTCATATTGGGGAACGCCAAAAGTAAAAGTCTTTTTCCCAAGAGCTGGCCAAGAATGCCGGAAAAAGTCAGTTTCTCTGCCACCCAAAAATCACTAAGTAGAGATGAGCGAGTAGTATTCGATCGAGTAGGTATTCGATCAAATACTACGGTATTCGAAATACTCGTACTCGATCGAGTACCACTCGATATTCGAATGGAAAAATTTGATGCAGAACCAGTGTTGATTGGCCGTATGCTATACAGTCGGCCAATCAACGCTGATTCTTCTCTTACCTTTAGAAGTCTTCTCCGTGCAGCTTCCCTGCTGCGTCTTCAGGCTATGAATCACTCTGCCAGCCATCGGGCCTGGGCAGAGCCGACTGCGCATGCCCGCGCTACAAGAAAATGGCCGCTTTGACTGTATGCGGCCATTTTCTTGTAGTGCGGGCATGCGCAGTCGGCTCTGCCCAGGCCCGATGCCTGGCAGAGTGAATTCAGAGCTGGAAGATGCCGCGGGGACGCTGCATGGAGAAGACTTCTCGGAGAATCCAGCCCGACCCTCACTCATGGACTTGGTAAGTATAATTTGATCGAATGTTGCCTACCCCTGAAACGAGCATTTTCCCCCCATAGACTGTAATAGGATTCAATATTCGATTCAAGTAGTCGAATATTGAGGGGCTACTCGAAACGAATATCGTATATCGAGTATTTAACTACTCGCTCATCTCTATCACTAAGTAGAAGTGTAATATAAAGCTTATGGGGGCAACACGGTGGCCCAGTGGTTAGCACTGTAGCCTTGGAGCGCTGCAGTCCTGGGTTCGAATCCCACCAGGAACAACCTCCGCAAGGAGTTTGTATGTTCTCCCCGTGTTTGCGTGGATTTCCTCCCATTCCATAAAGACATACTGATAGGAAAAAAAATGTACATTGTGATCCCTACATGGGGCTCACAATCTACAAAAAAATAAATAAATAAAGCTTATGGGGCCCAATCCACAGGACAAGGAATAGGTATCTGACTGCTGAGGCCCTGACCTTTGGGTACCCCATTGATCAGAAGTCTGTGTTTAAATGGAGCCCCAGTATGTTCCATTCAGTGCTATGGGCCTGTAATCTCTTGCAGCATCGGCAGCCCTATAAAAGTAAATGGAGCGCGGGTCATGCAATCGTGGTAGTGCTCCATTGACAAGGAAACTTTCCCCCCAACAATCGGACATGTATTGTCTGTCCTGTGGATAGGGGATAAGTCTCCATAATTGCCCCATCCCTTTAATTTCCACTAAATATATTTGGCTACATATGGTTGAGCTGTCGCTACCCCAATGTGGGGGATTTGAGGTGACACATTTAGATATTATATTTTACTTGACATCTGTTATATTGTCTTTGGTAGCGTATTATCTTTTAATTTTAGATTCTAAGTCCTGACCTACTGTACTATATTCCTCGGAGAGGTTATCGGAACAAGCTGTTGACAAAAAGGGCACTTATTAAATGTTTTCTTGCAATCCCGTGGGAATGAATATTTAGACTTGTACAATGAGGGCAAAATTAACTTTTTCCTCCATAAAGCTGCTATAAGTTCTATAATGAGTTTTAATTTTGCATCTCATTTAGCAGAACACGTTTTTGACTATAAATAGTTTGCATGTTCCAGCTTCGTTCTGCTTCCTTGCATAATTGTATTTGCAAGATAATATCACAGAGTATAGGTTTTACCACACCAGAGCAATTGTAGCGTCCATGGCTGTAGGTAACGGTGGGATATATAGCACTCTGCAACTGCTGGAATATCCAGGGCCATAAGGAAGTATTGTAGTTGCACAATATTACCAAAAAGAGTTAATGTTGCCCAACCGATTGGATTTCATTTTCATGTAAATCAAGAATATGCAAATATTAGGTAGGCGTGTGATGAACTGAATATATGTTTATACTGTATAGTCATGAATTTGGTCTAGATATGATCCTGGGACAGCAGGGGAAGCATGTCTGGGGGCATCTAACAAGTCCAAGTCACAGTTTTACCCCACCATCACAGCCTATCAACTACACACTTTCCACACTCAAAAAAACCACTAAGAAAGTGGAAAAAATACCTGGAAACCTTCTTTCCTCCCCAATTGGATGGACAGAAACCCAAATTTTAAGCTAAAGAAACATTAAGAAGCACCCCTTTAAATCACATTGGCCATGACAACCACAGATGGAATAGGCAATGGGAAATCCTTCAGTCCTCACCCTGAACTGTCATTGTGGATGTGTGTGTGTGTGTGTGTGTGTGTGTGTGATGTGGTAAGACCTTCAAAAGTTCACTTTTCTGGCCCTTAACGTGAGCCCTTTCCAAATTAAGTTACAGACCCTTAAGCAGAGCTACCAGCAGAGTTTTAGGCCCATTAACTTAGTTCAGTTCCTGGAGCTACGAATGAGCCAAATCTAAACACAGAGTCCTTTGGAACTGAACAAAATTCACCAGCAGTGTTTTTGGCCCTTGGAGTGAGTAGAGTTTTGGACCAGCAGTGTTTTTGGCCCTTGGATTGCATCTGTAGGTCATTTAGTTACATCCTTTTTTGTTAAGCACTGTAATTTTTCTATATATTAAATCTAATATTTAATAAGGTTGTAATTGGCTCTAAACATCCCCACAATTCCTAATCTAATGCATGCACCTCATGGTTATTACTCTCTTTTGCTATTGTTGTGAGAGGTTTGAGTATATTGGTGTCTTACCTTTCGTAAAATCGTGGGTGGTGACTCCTGTATGTGTGGATATGTGATTGTAAAAGGTCGGTTCTCTCCTGTGTAGCTTAGTCAGGTGAGTTGTAAAGGAGAGTGGAAGCGGTGTTCCCCTTTTTTATGGTCGCATGCATGTGTGGTGGGTAAGGTGTATAGACACTTGACAGAATTGGTATAGGGCAAGTCATATTTATCTTGTATGAGACTGATTTGGGACAATCTTGGGTTAGGCTGAACCTTAGATTTTTTAGGTTAGCTATCCATGAGCCACTATTATATTCCAGGGTCTGAAAAGTGGAGACCCAGAGGAGGTGCAGTAAAATAAAAACTGATACCTTTACTCACCTCTCCTGGGTCAGGGGATAATCGTACACATCAGGGAGAGTGTGTGCCTACATAGGCAGTATGGAGACTTACAAGTCATTCCTGCTCCGCTAGGGATTCTGGGTAAAAAATATGCAAATCTATTCTCCAGGCTGTAATTACGAGAACAGTGCACTCTGTCTACTGCCCTCTAGAGGGCAGGCTTCTTAACATCATGCATGACTCAGTTAATAAGCCTACTAACATGATGCGGATTTAATTGCCAAATTAGTATTTCTATTCCAAAAGGAACAGATTCCCAGCTATGGACAGCGCTGTTTCGGCCTATTGTGCCTCCTCAGCATAGCGTAGGGATACTGATTTGACAGAATGAGAGACTATAGACTAGGGTCAGGGGATAATCGTACACATTAGGGAGAGTGGGTGCCTACATTCTGATGCAGATTTCGTGCCAGAATCAGCAGCAAAATACTCTGTGTGAATGGACCCTATAAAGGAAGGATTGTAGCTCCATGTCAGATTTGGTCTTGGCTAACAAATACTGCTGTCTGAATGGGGCCATGGTCTCGTGAGCATCAACTGCAGCCTTTAGTTCCCGCTGGTTGGTTTTCTTTGGTTTCCCTGCACGTAGGATTCAGAATCTCTTTGTAGTTGTTTCATTATTATTCCTTTTTTTTATAACTAATATTTGATATATTATATTTATTCCTTTATTTGAAGACATTTTGGTAGATCTACTATTCCTAGAAGAATCTTCCCCCGGGTCCCCTATTACAATCACTAGGCACATGTGTTTGGCTTGTCCATCTGATTACTTGGCATTGACCTGTCATTTCTCTCATCAGCTCATTATTTCAGTTCCTTTATCCCTTGGCTTGTGTATTGTTCAGAAACCTGTTGTGTCTGACCACACTGTGTACACCTGACGGTCTGAATCTCAAGTCAAATCTATCCTGATTTATGGGAATTTAGTGGTGAAATGTAAAACCGAAGATATGGGTCAGTCCTTATTATTCGACATAAAATGCTAAACACCATAAAGATCCATATAGACTTGCAACCTGTATAAGTTCTTAAAGGGGTTGTTTGTGAAGAGGTCAAAGTTGACGCCTGGCATAAACAGGCCATCACTGGTGATATCAGCCAGGGTATCTGTATACAGACAATCAGATCCAATCAGATCTGTCACTGCTGGAAACAGGAGCCAGGGGAAACCAGAGTAATGGTTTGTAATGTTTATGGTCCCAGTAGAAATACTATTAAATAAAAAACTTTGAGTTGGACAACCCTTTTAAGGCTGAGGCCCCACGTTGTGGAAACACAGCTTTTTTCTTTTCCAGATTTGGTTGTAGTTTTTTGAACCAAGTCTGGAGTGGATTGAGTAGAAGGAAGAAGTATAAGAACTTCCTATATATTTCCCATTCCTTTTTTTTAGCCATTCTTGGCTTTGGTTCAACAAAACATGATCAAATCTTCAAAAAAACCTGAAAAAACGGGGTTCGACTGCGTGGGGCCTTAGCCTAAAGGTGCTGTCCCATACGTACAATCCCATATCTCAAGGAGGGTCTGTTGACTAACACAATATCAGTTGATCAATAGGCAGCTAGCCCTACCATACTGAGCAGTATGCTTACATCTATAGAGAGCTGCACCAAAATGGCGCTCGAGCATGTGCAGTACTGCTCTGAACGGAGCGGAATTGCGCATGCCTTGAATTCAACTGCAGCACCGCGGTCTGGCCAGAAGAACATCCAGGGAGGAGGAGGGTCAGACGGAGCACAAGCAATGGAGGGGTGTGATTAAAGGTATGATGTGGGGGGTGCTCGGAGGCCCTGGGGAACGCCCATGGTGCTCGGTGGGCTCATTTACATAAAGTAATTACCCAGGATTATAACAGAACAGTGGGGAGAATCAAAAAAAAAGAAGGTATCTTTATCTTTATCTCAAAACCACTGACACCAATGATAGAATCCCTTTAATGTAAAAAAAAAAAAAAAAAATAGGGGATTGTTCACATCCGTCACAAATCTTTTATTTTGAATGGAGCCCAAAGTTTTGCACCCTGTGTTATTATCTCCACCAAAATAACGGACCTGTGATGGATTTCATGAAAACGGACACTAACAGAAAACAGATTCATCCCATTGAAATCAATGGAATTTTTACCAGATTTTTGACAGATCTGTTAGTGTCCATTGTTAACATTTTTTGATGGATGGACACTAACAATGGTAGTGTGAACGCCCCCCAAAGAGGCTACTTTTATTAGCTTAATCTTCTTCAATGACCATCTCCATGTCTCATTTCCTGTAGGTTACATGGGCTGCTTCGTTCACTCTTAATGAAGACCTTTCATCAGTTGGGGCACAGGCGGTTTTATATACCACTAGAAAGTTGAATTCAGTGCACTGTCGCCTTTCTAGCCGTGTATAAAGCCACCTGTGCCCCAACTGATGAAAGGTCCTCTTTAAGTAGACTGTAAACTGATCTGAGCTCCTACCAAGAAGAACAACTTTGCAGAAGAAACACTTGTCCGACTGGCTTTTTTTTTACTGTGTGACTAGGATACAATACCATTGCATCAGTGTCTCCAGGACATTTAGTATGTATCAGTTACTGCAGATTTAAGATTCCTATATATATTACTCACCCCTTCTGTAATCGTACGGTAGGACTCAAAGGTCAATAATGATATCTGTAAACAGTACAGGATATATAATTACTTCTATCCCCTATGGCGATATGCAGGATCTCTATGGTGCTTATCTACCTTCCCTTGCTCACTTTCATCTAATTTGGTCTGTATGGGACTCACAACTTGGATATAGTTTTATTAGCTGTATATTTGGCTCATCTGTAGCTGTTTTGTTATTTATGGATATTACTTGTTGTCTTTATACTTACATTACTAGGTTCACACCAGCGTTCAGGTTGACATTCTTTGGGAAAACGGAAACCTAATCTGCTTAAAAAATATATACCTATGGAAATCCGCGGACCCCATAGACTATAATGGGATCCAATGGGTTTCCGCCTCAAAAAAGCAAAGAGAAAAGTCCTACTTGCGGAATGGGGAACGGAATCCCTGAACGGAGACCAAGTGCTAGTGTGAACCTAGCCTTGGCTGATTCAGTTATTACTATCTGGTATAACATGTAAGTCACAGAGAGGGTTTGTTATTACCAGGGGTGACCCTGTGTATGGGTTTATTTTTTAGATAAACAATGTCCCACTGTTATGTTACATGTTTGTAAGTGTTTTTTAAGCTGTGCGTGCTCTTTTTTTGTCTTTGAGGAAGCCTACAACCATAGAAGCTCTCCAAGACGTTTGGAACAACCTTCCTGCCGAATTCCTTTGAGAACTGTCTGGAAGTCTATCAAGAAGAATCAATAGAAAGCAAAGGTCACACCAAATATTGATGGAATTTACTGTAGATTTATCTTTATTTTTGTAAGTTAATCTATTGATACTTCTATTTTTGAAAGCTTTCTAAGGGTAAGTTCACACGGCGGATAAGGTTTCCGCTGTGTAACTTTTCCGTGCAGCTAGCCGGAACGGAATGTAGTGTACCGGCATCCCGTCACAGCATCCCGCTCCTGATTGACTGGGCCTAATCAGGAGTTAGTCTCGAGCCGCGGATGCTGTGGCTGACTCAGCTGCAGGCGTGGAGTGGGTGGATGGGTGAGAGGGTGGGTGGTTTGGGATTCCTTGGAGGGCGGGTGGTTTGGGAGTACAATAGTTCTTAGGGTCTCGTCGTTCTGCTTGTTTGGTGGCAGGTGGACAATGGACATGTGGGTATGGGCAGGCATAGGGTGGTTGGGTGATTAGATGGGGTGATAATGGGGTATAATAGTCCTTGGGGTCTCATGTTCCCCTCATTTGGTGAGAGCTGGACACGTATTGGGCAGCAATTCCCACAGTGGACTCCTCTTCTCCCAGTAGGATGTAGAGTTTCCTCTTCTTGTCTGCAGATGTGAAGTCTGGGATGTATCTTTATGATCATCTTTAGAGATGAGCGAGTATTATTCGATCGAGTAGGTATTTGATCGAATACTACGGTATTCGAAATACTCATACTCGATCGAGTACCACTCGCTATTCGAATGGAAAAGTTCGATACAGAACCAGCATTGATTGGCCGAATGCTATACAGTCGGCCAATCAACGCTGGTTCTTCTCCTACCTTTAGAAATCTTCTCCGTGCAGCTTCCCTGCGGCGTCTTCTGGCTCTGAATTCACTCTGCCAGGCATCGGGCCTGGGCAGAGCTGACTGCGCATGTCCACTTGTAGTGCAGGCATGCGCAGTCAGCTCTGCCCAGGCCCAATCCCTGGCAGAGTGAATTCAGAGCCGGAAGACGCTGCACGGAGAAGACTGCTCGGAGGATCCAGCCCGACCCTTACTCGTGGACTTGGTAAGTGTAATTTGATCGAACGTTGCCTACCCCTGAAACGAGCATATTCCCCACATAGAGTATAATAGGGTTCAATATTCGATTCGAGTAGTCGAATATTGAGGGGCTACTCGAAACGAATATCGAACCTCGAACATTTTACTGTTCGCTCATCTCTAATCATCTTCTGTTCTGGGACGTATTTTCTATGGGTTACAAGGGCTATCTCTTTGACAACACCAAATTCAAGGTAAATAGGAAACTGGTCGGCGCGCTTCTTAAGTAGATTATTTCACTTTGAAGAAAAACCACTTGTCTGACGGTCTTTTTTACTGTGGGAATAGGATACGAAACCGTTGCATAACTGCTTACCGAAAGCGTTGCTAGAGCTGCCAACCTTTAGCACGTGTCACTTACAGCAGGTTCTCAGGTTATTAGGATATATACTCATCTCTTGTGTAATCATACAGTAGGACTCCGAGGTCATTACTAATATCTGTAAACAGTACACGGTATATAATTACGTATAATCCACTTTAGCTTGATATCGACTATAAGCAAAGGCAAAAACATTACAAATGAGAATGTTCTGCAATGAGTAATGAAACCCATTAATTATAAAGTTATTTGTACAAAAAAAGCATAAATTAAATGTATTTCCTTTATAATGGCATTTGACTCCGTGAAGAGCGGTGATCAAATGGAGATGTATCAGGCTGCGGTTATTTGCCGCGGAGATTCTATCCGCCTGTTCTAAACACGAAAAAACACGGAAGGTTTTAATTAAAAGGGAATTAAATGTGTTTAGAGGACTAATTATTCCGAAGTGTGAAGCCATGCACTTTATGGAACTGATTGAACATGTTCTGAGGAGAAGTGCTTAGTGGGTAACACTCCGAGAGGCAGGAAAGTAATTTTAGAAAAATTATAGTCACAAAAGTTTAGTGTCAACTCTTCATAACACAACATTCTCTGATACCATATGGGTAAAACTCCAGCACAAGGGATGGTTCCTGCGCACAAGAACAATATGTAGAGTAACAGTCTTACCATGTTGGCAGTTTTGAAAGATATTGTAATATTTTAGAAGAGCAATCGAATCTTCAAGATGTGCTTCCATAGTGTGCCTATCTTTAAAGAGGGCCTTTCACATCTCCTGACCTGTCAACTTACACAGTCCAGTCATATTAATGTGACCACTGCCTACTTTTGACGTCAACGTTAAATAACCAATCGCAGAAGGCACGTGTCATCAGCCATCTGGGTGCACTCATCATTGTGGAAGGCACGATGGATCAACACAAGTATGCATCTATCCTTGCGGACCATGTTCACCTACATGTGAAATGTTTTTTCTCAGGATGATCGCATCTACCAGCAGGACAATGCAACGTGTCATAAAGCTTGCAGTGTACGTGCATGGTTTGAGGAGTACCAGGATGAGTTTACCATACTCCCTTGGCCAGCAAATTCCCAATTGAACCCAATTGAGAATCTGTGGGACCATCTCAATCGTGTTGTTCGTGGTATGGATGCTCAACTGCGTAACCTAGCACAGCTGGCCACGGCACTGGAGTCGGCATGGCTCAACATCCCAGTGACATCATCACAACATCCCCTCTCTTCCTGCACGTCTCGCAGTGGTCCGCTCTGCCAAAGGTGGTTATTCTGGATTTTGACAGGTGGTCACATTAATGTGACTGGACTGTGTAGATTGTTCTAATCACAGTAAAAAAATCTGGATCATCTTTTCTTAGAATTTACAGATAAGGCTAGGTTCACACTAGCACTGTGTGACTGTTCGGGGATTCCGTCCCCCATTCCACTTGAAAAATGTAGAAAAAAGAGGGAGGGTTGCACCGAGCTGATCCGTCTGGATTGGTTTAGAAAAAATAGCTATTTAGGATCAGGTTTTTGGAAGCTGCAGTTAAAACTACTTCCCCGTAGGGAATAGTATGCTGAAAGGAAGAACAACCTATATGATCAACCAATATATGGAAGACCAAAATAAAACTGCGCTAACCTGAGATTATGTAAAAGAAAGATTTTTTATTCAAAAATACACTATAGATACTTGAAAAATGTAGACAGAAGAGTCCTGCAAGCATTGTTTGGGGTGGAAACTGGGCAGAAACCCAGTGGACCAAATAAGTCAATGGGTCTTCGGGCTTCCACAGGTAACTTTTTCAGTTTTTTGTGTCCCCAAGCAGATTTGAAGAACAGTGGCCCCAATGCTAGTGTGAAATGTAAAATGGCAACCAGCTGTTACGTGTTTTGGGGTTGTTCGTACATAGTGATGTTGTCCAATCACTGTCAGAAGATTTGCAGGGAGCTGTACAATTTTTGTCCCCATCCCCATTTGAAAATGGGTCTATGTGTAGTATAATGTTATTGAAGAACTTACTGGCTGAAGTTCTTAATCCCCTCCTGACTTCCATTGTAATAGTATGGTGGATGGCAGCTGAAGCAGAGTGCCCGTCCTAGCCACCTTATGTATTGTGTGTACACTGTGTGTATTGCACAGTAGAAACCTGGAGTCTGTGATCAGAGTTTACTTGCTTGCTATAATCCTCCAAAAGACACATTTTGCCCACCAGCCTCCTATTTTTGTCGTGGCAAAGTCATTAATAAAAAGTTTTGATTCAAAATAAAAGCAAACAAAAACCAACATAAATTTGGTAGAGGTGGTGAAAGGTCCCCTTTAAGTGGGGCCCTGGGCTCAACAAGAAACCTCAGCAAAAATAGAAATAAGGGGGGCACTCACCCAAGGCGTCATTAAAACTTTTCAGGCTTTATTCCACTTCATTAAAAGCAACAGCGGGAGAGAGGCATGCATAGATGAAAAACAGCAGCGATGATCGTTTTGCACCTCTCAGGTGCTTTTTCATGCTTAGTATGGTTCATACTAAGCTTGAAAAAGCACCTGAGAGGTGCAAAATGATTGTCGCTGCTGATTTCTATTTTTGTTGCAGACTTATGTGTTATTTGTATGGGAGTAAGCACCACCCAAATTAGGCTCGGTTACACCCGATCACATAGTATATACATTTTTTCCTCCTGACACGCCTCCCGCTATATAGCATTTTTCTTTTCAGTGCCACCTCTACCGTTTCTGAGTGTTTTTGTATCAACAAGAAACCTACTAATGTCTGACACTCTTATGAACATAAAGCAGTAACACTTGTTGGCAGCCATCCTTATAGACAGTAGAGACATCTGTGAGGTATACTGCAGATAAAACCTTGATCTCTAAATTGCATTCTTTTTTGCATAAACCATTTCTCAAAAAATAAATCAGTTTTTTATATATACATCTTGTCTCTTTATAATGTATAGATGGCCTTGGACTTCTTGTCAATTAGTTGTACAATAGAAATGAAGACAAGAAGCGGATACTAAACAGAGACGTTCCTTCTGGTTCTGCATTTATCTGAGATGGCAAACTTTTCCATGTAGTCAGTACTCAGCCTGGCCTAAAATGGATATCATGCCAGTAAAGCGTATCGTAGATTTACAGCACGGGCTGTGTACTGGTGAAATCTTACCGATACTAAATGTTTACAACCGCAAGCGAAATAAATCAGTGCCTGCTTCTCCTTTATTAACTGAGAATGTCTGTTCTATGGAACTTCAGAGGTGATGTCTGCCAATTCACTTCCAGACATGGTTTCAAGGTCGTCAAAAGCTTCTTTTCAGATGTAAAGGGAAAAGTTTCTCTGTCACGGTGGCAGGAAATAAACAAAAACTCAATGTGCTATGCTAAAAACTGGAAAATATAAGAACAGCCATGTAAACACTCATTTACACTGAATTCTTAGCAAGTTGACTTTTATTGACAACGTGCACCAGTTTTCTAGAGTCAAAAAATTGCAAAACAGGTTTGCCAAAATTTTTTACCATTGGTATTTTCACGCTACCCATGCCAATATCGAGAACTTGTAAAAAAAAGCAGAAAGACAGCACCGAGCTGTATATGGTGAAGTATTGTTAAGTTAGAGGTGTAGTAGCAGGTTTAAGTGCACTCTCACCTGATAAAGTTGTGAAGAATTCACAACTACTATAAATGCCTGGAAACCAATTCTAGGGGGTTCCTCCCTGTAAGTGATTGAGCGACTGGGTCCTGTTCACCGAGGGTGTGAAGGATATAGTTAGGGACCAGAAGGAAGGACCGCGCTTCACCAGATGTCAAAAGATAACCAGTTTATTAAAGTTCAATAGCAAACGCGTTTCGGGCATGCATCGCCCTTCTTCAAGTGCAAAGGAACTGTGAGGATAATAGTATAAAACATAGCAAATACACATCCGAATTTCAAATGAATTAATGTGACAAAGTAAATCCAATAAAATTAAATAAAATTATGCATCTCAATTCACAACTCATAGTCCATAGATGTTAGATATCTGTAGATACCACATAACATTATTAAGTTCAATATAGTTATCATCAGTCATTAATCATTATATATATAAATATCAGTCACATCACAATAAGGCTACTTTCTCATATTTAGCCATAGTCCAGAGTTTCCTAGGTCTGGGCCTGGATATATAATATAGATTAACCATCAAATATACATACATATATACATACATATATAAACACATATGCACGTATATATACATATAACATACACATACACATACATATCAGTCACATCCCAGTGGGGCCACTTTTTCAAATATGGCCATAATTCAAAATTTCACAGATATGGGCCTAGATATATAATATAAATTAGTGACATTGAGCATATTTGCTTCGACTATTTTGGAGAACACTTACTGAGTACCGTGAGTCAAAGATGTTCTCTGAATAAGACCAATGTAAATTTCAGTGTGACTTGTTAAAATTTCCCCCCCAAAAAAGGAGCCTGGATCTAAATAGATCCACTTACCTGCCGTGGTGTATATGCTTGCCTGGAAGACCAAATGTACGGTCCTCATCAGCAGCAAGCATTTTTATTGCATTGGTGGGCGTGGGGACCAAAGCCCGCGCTGCCCGGGAGACGCACGCGCACTGTAATGCACGTGTCTCCCAACCCGGGCAGCGCTCGGTGTCTTGAGATGCCCAGTGCGCACGCGCGGGTTGGCTTACCCACGCATGCGCAATGAACAGCACCCCGTGCCGATGCTTCTATGTGCCGCGCATATACACTGACATCGGTCAGCCGCTCCGACTCAGTGAGCGCTTTGGATGGATATAAAGCCCATTTCTTTAGTGTTAAATGAAGAAGCAACAGAAATGGGTATTGGATTAGTGGATACATTACTAAAAAATGAGCACTTGTATGAGAGAAATTAATAAAATCCTACTGGATTATTGGCACTACATAAATAAATGTCAAATAAATAAATAAATAAATAAATGAATACCTCAATTGAGCATGCATAGAGACTGGGCTATTAAAATTGATATTAATGTTAAAATTCATGACTAATTACACATAAATCTATTGGTCTGTAGAATAGATAGCTAAAATAGACTATAAATATATTGTTTAATTGAAGATAAATAGAAATAAAATAATATAAATATTTAAATATTACCTAACAAGCTAGAAAATAAATGGGACCCTATAAAAATAAAGATGGATTCCCATATGGGGTAGGAGATATAATTGAGAATATAGTTAAAAATTAGATATATAGAGTTACGCTCAGTACCAAGTTTATGCATGAAACAATAAGAAAATAATGCGTAAATGTGGATTATTAATATACGTGATTACGCAATGGTTAACAGGGTGTGATATACTCAAAATTGGTCAGGTATAGAAAATCACCATATGAATAATTTCTAAAATACTATTAGTTAGATAACTACTAAAATCATATGGGGATAGCTGGATTGTTGTTATTTAGAGGGTATTCTAAGATCCTCCTACATCTTCTAATGCCTCATTAAGGCCTGTAGGGGTAAGTGTATTCATCTTATATATCCAGTACATCTCTTTTTTGCAAAGGGCATTAAATTTATTCTCACAGGATGAAGGTATATAGTCAATCGGAGTGATTGTGAAATTCTCAAATGATCCATTATGTACTGCAGCTGCATGGCGTGATACACTGTGTTTGAGGAATTTGTTTACAACATTAGAACGATTTTTATTTATTCTCTCCCTCAAGGTTCTAATGGTACGGCCTACATACTGTAGGCCGCAAGGACATTTCAGAACATATATGATAAAGTTTGAAGAGCAGGATAAGTGTTGGGAAATGGGGAAAGTTTCACCCGTGGAAGAGCTCTTCACTTTTTTTGTATTGTGTGTAATATTTTGACAACATTTACACTTGGGGTGAAGGCATTTAAAACTGCCTGGAGCAGATCCTCCCCCCTGAGGTTGTTCTGATTCAGTGAGTTGTTTTCTCAATCTACTTGGTGCTAATGCATTCTTTAGAGTGGATGCTCTCCTAAAGGTCATCCCAGGTCGCTTTGGTAATATGTTTTTAAGATATTGGTCTTCACTAAGGATAAACCAGTATTTTTCTAATGTTGAGCGTATGGTGGGATGGGCAGCATTGTACGTTGTTATAAAGTTGTACTTAAATTGCTCCGTCTTATTTTTACTTTTAGGGACTAAGCAGTCCTTTTGAGAGAACTGCATTGCTCTCTTTTTCGCAGCTTTGACCAAATTTTTGGGATAATGTTTTTCACGGAATCGATTGGATAGAATATTACTCTGAGTTATGAAGTCTGAGTCATGTGTACAATTTCTTCGCACTCTTTTAAATTGCCCAAAAGGGACATTGTCTTTCCATTTTTTAAAATGGAGGCTCCTATAGTCAAGAAGACTATTGCAGTCAACTTGCTTGAAGTAGGTCTTGGTTAGTATCTTGTTATTTTCGCTGGTGAGAGTTAGATCTAAATAGTTCATTTGTTTTGCATCCGTTCCCCCAGAGAACGTGAGCCCCCACTGATTATTATTCAGCGTTTCAGTGAATTGCCTGAATTCTGCATCTGTTCTGTCCCAAATAAAGACGAGATCGTCTATGAATCTTTTATAAAAAATAATTTTATGTGACCAGGAGTGGGTAGTGTATATAAATTCCTCTTCGAATTTACCTACATACAGATTTGCATAGCTTGGCGCAAAGCGCGTGCCCATAGCGGTGCCCCGCGTTTGCAAGTAGATGTTATCCTCAAAGGAGAATGCGTTGTGTGTTAGTATAAATTCTATACTTCTAGCTATGAATTCTTTTTGCACTGGTGGCATTTGAGGATTTCCTTCCAAGACATTTTCTATGACTTGTAAACCTTTTTTCGTGGGGGATGTTGCTATATAAGGATGTAACGTCAAGAGTAGCCCATCTAAAGTTCTCATTCCAAGGGATGTCTAGGAGTAGAGAAATGAGATGAGGAGAATCCTTTAGATGGGATTTCAGGTTAATAATAAAAGGCTGCAAATGGACATCAACATATTGGGAAAGATTTCTAGTTATGGCATTCATGCCTGAGATTATAGGTCGCCCAGGTGGATTCTCCCGATTCTTGTGAATTTTCGGGAGATGATAATATATGGCCAGTGTGGGGTTTTTTACCCAGAGAAAATCCTTCTCTTTCTTGAGCAGGATCCCTTTGGATGAGGCTTCCTGTATCAGGGAAAGATATTCCCTGAGGTGTTGAGGTGTAGGGTCAGAGGGAAGCCGTTGGTAATATTCGGTATCTGATAGTATTCGGTTAGCTTCTGCTATATATGTATCCCGATTCTGTATTACTATACCTCCGCCCTTATCTGCACTGCGGATAACGATCTCGTTGTTGGTACGCAACGATTTCAGAGCCTCTTTTTCTACTTTATTCAGATTACTTTTACAGTTGGGCTTTGTTGTAGGCATATTTCGAAATTCATTGGAAACTAATGTATAAAAAGTTTCGATATGGCTCCCTTTGTGGTGAACTGGATTGAAGTTGATTTTAGGTTTGAGTTCCGTATTAATCGGACCATCTAGGTTTGGAATAGTTAGGTTGGGTTGAGGGTCTTGGTGTTTATTTTTTGTTATTTCAAAATGGCGGGATAAAGTAAGTTTCCTTATAAATCTATTCAGGTCCATGAAAAGTTGTAGATCATCCAATTTTTGATCTGGGCAAAAGGAAAGGCCTTTAGATAACAGAGTGGTTTCGGCCTCTGTGAGTCGGTGGTCTGATAAATTAAAGATGTTGGTTCCTAAACGCGATTTCTCTTGGGGCTGGGGCTCAGGGTTGTTTCCATTTCTTCCACCCTTATTTTTTTTTCCGCCTCTACAGCCCCTCCTACGCCTAAAAAAGGAGATGCTGATGGTCCTGGTTCGGAGGACTTTCTTTTTAGTGTTACTGGACTATAATAATCCGATATCTTGGTGAAGTTGGTATTCTCCCGTACATGCAGTGTAATAGGTGTAATTGCCACAGGTAGTTTGACGAAAGAGGTAGAGATGGGTGATTGAGGATGAGTTATTTCAAGTAAATTGTTAATCTGGGAGGTGGAAAGTGGGGTTCCATAAAGGGAGTCTTCAAATACGTCTGAAATGGTGGTGTTAGTGGGAGTAAGTGTGGGAGATGAAGAGTTGGAGGTTCCCTGGTCTGGGTTGTTATCGATATTTGCATGTCTACTGAAGCTAGTACCAGGAGCATTAGGACTGATTGTGTTCATACCTATTTTTGTAGTATTATTACTAGTGGTGTTGAAATTGATTATATTCGTGTTACAACTGGTTGTTTCCTTATTTAATCCCCCGTTTGGGTTACCACCGAAAGTAGTCGGCGGTAGTGATAATGAAGTTTGTTTTGATACCTCAGTAGGATCAAAGATTGGTTTCTAGGTGGTTGATTTCTCATTGATAGATTGTATTAAGGTAGGTAATTTCTCATTGATAGATTGTACTGGGGTAGGTAGTTTCCCCTCCTGTGTGTGGATCACTTGGTTCTGGTTGATAGATTGTGTTGGGGCAGGTATTCCCCTCCTATGTGTGTGTATAGTTTTGTTTTGATTCTGATTATCTGGGAAGTAATTCTTTTTTATTTTGGGCGAAAATGGTCGTTTGGTGGCCCTTTGGTGGATAGCTAGCTTTCTAAGAGAATTGTTAGTAGACTGGAGGCGCCCTCTATTTTTCTTACGGATGTCTTTCTGATTGGGTATGGTATCATTCTCTGTATTCAGACTTGTTTTTATATCGAGAACTTGGTCTACATAGCCTATAAAGGGATATTCTGCTAATAATAAGCTATTGCCTATCCAACTGGTAGGTTGGTCGGTCTCTGACCACTTGGATCATCAAAAGAGAGATCCAGAATCTACCATTTGAATGGAGTAGTTGTCAAGCATATTGTTATGGATCTGAGTGTATATATAAAAATAATAATTAACCCAAACAGAACCGTTAAACTGCAGAACACTGCAGCGAGGTCCACAAGCCCAGATGGGCAGCTGTATGCCTGAATACGAATCACCAGTTAAACTGGCAGTGATGTTGTGCGGCACCAATGTGAATAGACTGCAAGAGACTCTCTCCAGTTAACTTCACTGGGAAAGGGTGCATGTGTATAGCAGTTGATGATGCCTTGCAAGAAGCACCTGCTATTTACAGCAGAGGAACCAGGCCCTAGCATATGCTTCACTCTGCTACACAATCAAGATTGCCAGGGGTTAACTTCACCCCTGGTCAGTAACACAAAGAACTCCTTAACTCGCTAGGAGCTGTAATGCAATTAGACAGAGAATAGGCTTTACTGATTCTCACTGGCAGAGCCAAGGAATCCTAACTTGGTCCCTAGACAGCTCCTGCCATTCACAGGAACCTGACCCTAACCTCCTGTCTCTAGGAATTTCCAGTCAAAGTGTGAGCACCGGGAGGGCGTCGGCTCACACTATATAAAGGCTAGTCCCCGCCCAACAGGGGCGGTTGCATGACATCACCGATCATGCTCAGTATGGCAAAAATGGGACTTAGCCTCTGAGCGGTCCCAAAATGTTTGAGCATGCTCAGTAGGGAAAGAATGGCACTTAGCCTCTGAGCGGCTCCAAAATGTATGAGCATGCTCAGTGGGCCAAAAGCTGTACTTAGACTCCAGACACCTCACTGCACAATGCCGAGGTTTGGATTGGCCCGCAGGTGGCGCTATGCACTGGACGGGAAGCCTGCGGGACCCCATCCTAACACATATGCATTACCATTCCATTGAAATTGTAAGAAAATAGTTGAACGCTTTGTCACACCCATAGACTGAATGGAGTGGTACTGTGCATGCCTGGCAAAAGGTGGAGTTAGGACTCCAGTTATCATGACTGGTGGGGTCCCAATGGTCAGATCCACACTGGTTTAGCAGTTACCTACCTATCAAATAGAGAATAACTTTAGATTGGTAGAGAATAACTATTGGATGGTGTACATAGAGGGCTCACCATGTACAGTTATGGCAGGCATGGCTATTTTCTATCATTTCAGGTTACTCTCCTCTTCTATTGCCAACTCACACAATATTTATC
Source organism: Leptodactylus fuscus (assembly GCF_031893055.1). Lineage (NCBI taxonomy): Eukaryota > Metazoa > Chordata > Amphibia > Anura > Leptodactylidae > Leptodactylus > Leptodactylus fuscus. The sequence goes on from NC_134275.1 coordinate 61,999,957, forward strand.
CAAGCCAAGCATGTATAAGGTTTTGACTGTTGGCACAACAAGCACTTTTCCCAGTTCACATCTGCATTCGGTATTCTATTGGACGAAGTCTACTTGGGGACCCCCCTTAATGGAAACCTGTACGCATTAAAAAGTGGTTAGCTAAGAAGTAATAGACTATAATGGGGTCTGTGTGGTTTCCACTTGGTTTCTGCACAAAACATGCAAAGAGAAAAGTGCTGCTCGCAGTATCAACTACTTACCACTTTGGTCTATGTGTTTTTAGGTCCACTGTCAAATAACCTACTAGATCTTAATCATAATAGGAAATAAGATAACAGAAATTGTAATCAAACTAAAAGTGTACGTATAGGTTGAAGAAGGCTCAGAATAGATCCCAGGTGGTCGATCCCAGAATCCCCCAGTCTGACATTGAGTCCTCTACTTGAATGCCCACTTGGTTATTTTTCCCTATGACCAATTTCCTTCTTCCGTTTTGGCCATAGTATTCCTTCCGTGTCTCCAAGTTGAATCCATCATGTATGAGGTGACACAAGTCTTTACCGCATTACACATGTCTGAACAGCTCAAAGCAGTTTTTGCTTTAAGTATTGCCAAAGTCAGAAGCTATATTTTATCCTTTTCCAGCCCATTTATGAAGGTGTCTATAATTTAACAAGATATATTATTAAGCCTGCTCTGTTATAATAAATGCATGTGAAATAAAATGAATCAGCCATGCTGAATTACACCTGAATGTAAGTGTGCACCGCTCCGAGGAAAAGGAAATTATTTACCTTTAATCAGACAAAGTCACCGGAATGCCGACATCTGACAAAGTTCTATTAACCCCTTTAGCTTCACCCTTCTTACTTCTTTGTATATGATACTTTGCTGCTAGCTTAAATCAGTCGGCCTCCGCAGATTCTTAATAATTCCATGAATATATAAATGCTATTAATAAAAAAATTACTACGTGAATTGTATTTCCAGAGAATTATATAGGAGTCTGTCAAAAAGATGTTACACTGTCTACCAATAAGTATTCAGACACCCATGCAAATGAAGATATTTGTGGTTAATATGAGGGACATGATGGGGTTAAATGTTATTAATTAGAGATGAGCGAACAGTAAAATATTCGATATTCGTTATTCGTTTCAAATAGCTGCTCAATATTCGACTATTCGATCGAATATCGAACCCAATTGTAGTCTATGGCGAAAAATGCTTTGTTTCAGGGGAACCGACCATTCGACTCAGGAGGGTCACCAAGTCCACTATGACACCTCAGCAAATGATGAGCCCCTGCCAGGAATGTTGGGCGGGGAAATGAGGTAGACTGCCCCAGATTGTGACCCGGTTCCAGCCTCAACTACATTCACCCAGTGTGTCATCAGTGAAATGTAGCGTCCCTATCCGCATGCACTTGTCCACGCGTCGGTGGTCAAGTGGACCTTTGTGAAAATCGCGGAACTTAGGGCCCGCCTGATGTTGCGTGACATGTGCTGGTGCAAGGCTGGGACGGCACACCGGGAGAAGTAGTGACGGCTAGGGACGGCATAGCGAGGTGCCGCACTTGCCATCAAGGCCTGAGTTTCCACAAGCCGGAACGGCAACATCTCCTGGGCCAGGAGTTTGGAGATGTGCGCGTTTAAGGCTTGTGCATGGGGGTGGGTAGCGCTGTATTTTTGCCTGCGCTCAAAAGTCTGGGAGATGGTGGGTTGCTGTGAAGAGGCGCATGATGGTACAGGAGAAGGAGCTAAGGCAGGAGAAGGAGCTAAGGCAGGAGAAGGAGTTGAGGCAGGAAAAGGGGAGGATGAGGGATAAGTCTCCAAAGTGGTGATTCAGGACATGGTGGGACAGAGAGAGGGACAGTGAATGGAGCCGAAAACAGCACCTGGGAGGTGGGAAAGGTGGGATTAGGTTGCTGGGAAGATTGGACATGTTGTGAGGAAGGAGGAGCAGTCTGTTGAGTAGGAGGAGGAGTTGAGGTAGAGGCTGACTGGCTGGTGGAGAATGTGCTGGAAGCATTGTCCGCCATCCATTGTAAAACCTCTTCGTGGTGCTCGGGCCTGGTTAGGGTTGTACCCTGCACCCTACTTAATGTGGCCATCTAGGCGAAGACTGTGGGGAAGCGCAATGCTTGCTGCCGCAGAGGAGTAGGCACAGTAGACGCTGTTGGTTGAGCGCAACCTTACTCCACATCTGCACTTCCACGCCCCCGTCCTCATCCCCTTGCACTAGCCTTACACATTTTTTGATGTATACTAATGCTTTTTTATGGTCTATACACCACTGAGAAAAGCTGTTTGTCACATATATAGCAAGAAGTAACTGCTGTGGACTACTGCTATTTTGTAGGGGACACCCCTGAGAAAAGCTGTTTGTCACGTATATAGCAAGAGGTAACTGCTCTGTATTCATGCAAATTTGTGTGTGTGTGTGTGTGTGGGGGGACACCCCAAAGAAAAGCTGGTTTATTACGTATATGGCAGGAGGTAACTGCTCTGTATTCATGCAAATTTGTGTGTGTGTGTGGGGGGGGACACCCCAAAGAAAAGCTGGTTTATTACGTATATAGCAGGAGGTAACTGCTCTGTATTCCTGCAAATTTGCGGGGGGACACCCCAAAGAAAAGCTGGTTTGCACATATATAGCAACAAGTAACTGTTCTGTATCCCTGTTTTCCACCGTCCGTGGAAAGCTGGACTCCTGTCCCTGCAGTATATAGCTCTGAGAAGAGCTGTTGTTGTTCTTCAGTTTTCCCTGCCTATCTCAAGCTAATCGCTATCTAGCCCTCAGCAGATATGTTTCTCTCCCTATCTCTGACCGCAAATCTGACGAATAGGGCGGCGGCCGTTCTTATAAATGGGAGGTCACATGTTTTCGGCAGCCAATGGGTTTTTCAATTTTTTTCACTGCCTCCGTTGTCGTAGTTTCTGTCCCACCTCCCCTGCACAGTTATTGATGCAAAAAACATGCCAGGGAAGGTGGGAGGGGATTCAAATTTTTACTGTGTATGCCGCGTGGTATTCGATTGGGAACGAATACCTCGTACGGCTTGATATTCCATCGAATACCTATTTGATCGAACGGTGTTCACTCATCTCTATTATTAATGTGAGGCACATGAAGTTAATGAAACTAAATTAATAACCCCAAATCCCTGACATTATGGGCAGAGTAACTAAAGGAAGGTCCCTGTGTGTGTCACGTTACTGCAGCTTCCTCTCCTCCATACGACAGACATCTTCCATAAGACACAATGAATCCTGGCCGCTCCTCAGGGTAGATGCTAAATCCTAGTGTGCTAAAGAACCTCTGATGATGTCATGCCCATGTGATCGGACTCTGGTGTGGGCGGAGCTACTAGGATTTAGACTCAACCTCTGCAGATGTTACATACCAGTGGCTACAGGACCTTTGATGACATCACAGTCACGTGACCTCATGACAAGCCAATCACAGAGCATTAGCACTAAAGCACCTCCCCCTTCCAGGTCCTTCCAGGTCCTTCCAGTTTTCTGTGGACCCTGACTCGTGTATAAGCCGAGGAGAGCTTTTTCAGCATGAAAAATGTGCTGAAAAAGTCAGCTTATACTCGAGTATATACGGTACCCAAAATCGACAGTGGCCTATGTGATCAGGAAGTGGAAGGTGAACGGTGGTAGTTGGAATGTGACCCCAAAACTGGGAGATAGAGACCGACAAGTACTGGCCAGAGAAATCACACCCAACTGATGGCTCACACACACCAGGAGTTTCACCGATCATCTGGGAATATTGTGTCGCTCAATCCAATCTGTAAGGAAGCATCTGCTGGGTTCTACCAACTATTGGATATGAAGATATGTTGTTTTTCTACCACAGGTGTCCAAATACTTATTGATAGACGGTGTATTAGGTAGTCTATGTTCAAAGAAGTCGCCATGCACATGGACAAAAACAGTCCTGGAAATCTAGACTGTATGTTGCCCACACTTCCTGGACTAGTGATCTTTGATATTACGAGTCCTTGTCTCCTTGCAGCTCCACTGCCTCAGGCTAAGTTCACATCTGCATTGGACCAAAGAGTCCACCGAAAATCGGTGGAGGAATAAGTCCTGCACATAGAACATCGTGTTTCATTTTTTTTGCTACATACTATGTAATCTTGTAGACAAATGTTGTATCATTCTCATAATTCCCAGGGACTTTGGGCAGTTGTACACATAATATTTATATTTTGATAAATTTTTTTAATTTTTTAATTAAAATTTTAAAATGTTCATTTGAATTCCAAAATTTTTTGGGGTTCATATTATACCGTAACATTCTAACATCATCTATATTAACATCATGTCATTAAAATAATGCAATAGCTTACTATGTAGACCAAATTGGCCAAGCCGTGACATTTTTTGTGTCATTTTATGGATAGGAGAACCGGCCAACGCATAAGAGTAAAGAAGCTGGAGAGGAATAATCTTTCTGCCAAAGAACACATACAAGTGCATCCTTGACCTACTCAAGCCTAATCTTCCACTTGATGTTTTATCGTATTCTGGACCCAGCTGAGTGGAGAGGACAAATACACTTGGAAAAGTTGAAGGTTAAAAAGTAACTGGATAAATAGCTAGAAGACAGAAGGATACCGAAAAATGTACAGACCTGAATAGAAGACAGAATATTTAGCAAAAATTTAGCTCATATGGTCAAGATTCATGTCATTAACCCCTTTAGGATCTGGAACTGTTTTTGACTTTAGAACTCTAAGAAGTTTTTTTTTTTTTGCATTTTAATATTTTGACGATTATAATTTTTCTGTATTTTATTTTGTATTTTTCATCATCTTGGAGCACACCAAAATTTGTTAGCATTTATTTTTTTAATAAATAAATTTTATAATATTAGAAATACATCTGTTTAACACAATTTTAATTTTTTTAAGTTTTTAGACCTTTTATCATTGGCCTGAAGAAGGGGTCTCTGTGCTCTCAAAACTTGCAATTGTACTTTGTGTAACTAGCTAATAAGGCATCACTCCGGTAATATTTATGTCTTTGTTGATACAAAAGTATAAGGGAATTGCAATAGGAGCAATTGCCCAGTAGCTGCTGGAAACCTTGAGAAAGGGGCATAAGACACAGTGAGCCCTAAGCTGAAACCCAACCACTGTCCCTTCCTGCTTACCTGGTCCTATCCTACGTAATAGGTGGCAACTTGGAGACGAGCCCTTCCTATATACGTGAAACACAAAATGCAGACAAGACAAACAACAACAAAGGGAGGTCAGCTAGCCAAGGGTTCAGTAACAGTCAAGCAGCGCACTGTCAAAATCGATATCCAAAGAGTAGTCAATAGGGAAAGCCAGAGGTCAAGAATCAGAATACAAGAATAAACAGCGAGAGAAAAGCCAGCACACACAAAGCAATAGCAAGCACCAGTGTGAATGTGAGCCAAGAATAAATAGGGAGGAAGAACCTGCCCTGGACTTGACAGGCAGATAGGCAGTCAATCACGGGGCAAGACTAAAATTAACTATTAGAAGAACAGTGGGAAATGAAGGTGAAGGCAGACGGGTGTGGTGGAAAATCAATTACAGAAATAGAGCCATGTTCACACAGTGCAACCAAAAATTCTAAGCAAGGGATGAAACTGCACATGCCTCCCGTGCCGCAGCACGCGAACAGAGGGTGGCGCAGTGACCCGAACAGGCAGAGATGTTACAAAAAGCACTTAATTTGCTATTAAGTTATTGGAATTATCATAACCATACCATGATTTTGGAATCAATAAATATTTGATAACATTTCTGATTTTTTTTCCCTAGCCCACAGTTACTCCTTTAAGGAGATAAAAAAAAAAATTGTACAAAAGCCAAATAAAAAAAAAAAATTAATATAGAATTTACTTTGTCTTGACTAACGTGTTTTTCGATGATATAGAAATAAAGCATTTATTTCAGTTTCAATTAATTTCAGAAATCCATTCCTCTAAACCCAGTGTTATATAGGTACCAATAAATCAGGGCGCTTTACATCAAATTTGTCAGCTTTATTATTGCCTGCATATGGTAATTATCGGGGAGAGAGGTGATTTGAAACAAAAGGTAGGTGTCGATCAATGTGCACATGACAATGACATGCGTCAGTTTTTTCTCCTTACTGTCAGACTCTGAGAGTGAGAAGGTCTGATGTCTGGTGCACAATGCTGCTAAGTATAAAGAGAAAGTTAAGGCAGATTCATGGCTGAGGTCTTAAAATAACAATGTATGGTTCTTACTCTATTGTCTACATTGATGCCTGCTTGGCAGATTTATAATTCTACTCTACTGGGTGTAGCCATGGTCTGTTCCTGTAGCTTAAATAGTCACAATCCATTCCGACAACTTTTTTACTGAACCAAACACTCTTTATTTAAAAATGTTACTGTTTTCTTTTTGAAAAAATTTTTCTCTAAAACTGTAGTCACTAGGTGTCTTCTTCCCTAATTTGCTGTTCACGCCCTGTTACTAGGGCAAATCAGTCTTTAGTAACCAAGAAGACAGGAACATAGTTTATGTAGGGGGTAAGAACAAGTCTTTCTTCACACCTGGCCTCTACAGTCTGCAGCTTCTCACAGCTTACAGTGAGTGTAAGGAGAATCTGCATACTTCCGACTAGCGACTTGTGTTTTTACTGATGTGATGCTAGTCGTAACATCAAGCAGCTTTCCTGATTGTAGTCACACATTCTTAAGTGCTAGACATATCCTTATGTATGACTCTGCCTGTGTAAATACTGAAGGTGACACGGTACTCATCATAGCTTCGTACACCCTTCATTCAGCTAATTGTCAGAGGTGTCAGGAGTTTGACCCACGCTACCCAAATATTGATAGCCTGTCTCAAATATAAATTACTAGCTGGTACCCGCGACTTCGTCTGCGGTGATTGTAGCAGTGGGTATATACAGGCGTGGGTAAGGTTTTCGTACTGTGTATAAGGTATGGGATATGAAATGTAACTTTGTATCTTGTTGTTGCTGTAATCCAGAGAATACGTGAGACTTTTGTGTTGCAGTTACTTTGTATTTGAGCTGCTATATATATGGTGTTGTGAGAAACTTTACATAGTGACTTTGGGACAGAGGTATTTGAAGTTAACCCTTTCCCGCCGATGGCATTTTTTGATTTTCGTTTTTGACTCCCCTCCTTCTAAACCCCATAACTTTTTTATTTCTCCGCTCTCAGAGCCATATGAGGTGTTAATTTTTGCGGGACAAATTTTTCTTCATGATGCCACCATTATTTATTCTATATAATGTACTGGGAAGCAGGGAAAAAATTCAAAATGGGGTGGATTTCAAGAAAAAATGCATTTCTGCGACTTTCTTACGGGCTTTGGTTTTACGGCGTTCACTGTGCAACCAAAATGACATGTCCCCTGTATTCTGTGTTTCGTTACGATTCTGGGGATACCAAATTTATATGGTTTTAGTTACATTTTGACCCCTTAAAAACAAATCCAAAACTGTTAAAAAATTTTTTTTTTTGAAAAGTCGCCATATTCCGACAGCCATAACTTTTTTATACGTGCATGTACGGGGATGTATATGGCGTCTTTTTTTGCGGGACTGGGTGTACTTTTTAGTTCTACCATCTTCAGGAAATGTTATTGCTTTGATCACTTTTTATTCAAATTTTGATCAGAATCAAAACAGTGAAAAAACGGCGGTTTGGCACTTTTGACCATTTTTTCCCGCTACGGCGTTTACCGAAAAGGAAAAATATTTGTATAGCTTTGTAGAGCAGGCAATTTTGGATGAGGGGATACCTAACATGTATGTGTTTCACAGTTTTTAACTACTTTTATATGTGTTCTAGGGAAAGGGGGGTGATTTGAATTTTTAATCCTTTTTTTTTGTTTTTAATATTTTTTTTACTTTTTTTAAACTTTTTTTTTTGCATTTATTAGACCCCCTAGGGGTATTGACATGGGTGGGCGGTGTCGCGGATTGTCAGAGTGGTGGTGGTTGGCAAACATGGCTGCTCCGGAGCGTTAAAGAGAGCCTCCTGGAGTATCGGTAAGGTGAGGGGCAAAGTGGTAAAGTATATGCATATGTGATTGTGTGGGGTTAGGGGCGAGGCTGCAGAGGGCAATATGAATTTTGTGGCTTGCTATGGTCCAAAGTGTGTGAGATTGCAGAGATAGTGATGTGAGTTTGGGGTTTGTGGGGGTCCTGGGAAAAACGTATGTGCGCTATTGTGACGAAAAGTAGCCTATTGCGCAATGGGGTGTATTAACTATGTTTGTGGAAAATTTCAGCCAAATCGGTCGAGCGGGTTTTGCGTGATTGACTAACAAACATCCAAACACACAAACTTTCACATTTATAATATTAATAGGATAATGTCAATATTAAAGTCCATTAAACTCCTTTAAAGATGAACCTTTCTCCACCTTCACCAACCTTTACCAGACACCACTCCACTGTTTCCAATGTAGTTGGAATTTTTCTACAGCCCCCACCAATCCTGAGCAATTGGTTGTGTTAATTTCAGCACCCTTTATACAGCTTCAGCCTAGTCATGGGGTCCCCTTACTATTCATATCTCTTCGTTGGTCAATCATGTCTAGAAGATGTGTTTGGTAAGCGGATGCCATGACTAGGCTGAAGCTCCTCTCCGTCCTATGTGAATACTTAGGGTAATTTCCATATGACTTTTTATGCTTTTAAACATTTATAGCTTCAGTATTACAAAGGGAACCAATGGAAGGGAATTACTTTACCTGCACATGACGGGCCAGTTTATGGCGAAAAACCACCAGACAGGTTCCCTTTGAAGACTGTATCTTTATGCTATGATACAATGTATCAGGATAAGTAGATAGTTCCCCTACATCACATAGTATAATACACTCACTGTTTACTTTATGACTTATATCCAAACTTTCTCTATGGTTTCCTTATTTTACATAGCTCGCTAAGCCTTGCACATCTTCAGCCCCTCCAGGACAGTATGTGACTGCTCCTCTTGTACAGAAGTGTTTAGTTTCTTGACGCTTTTTCCCTACTAGATATTTCACTAATCCTTATCCCAGCTGGAAGCACAAATGCAAGATTGTAGCGGCAGCCAGGAAGGCTCTCGCTGTGTTATGTTTGTCAGTTATCTGAATAATTATTATGGAAATCATCCTTGACATTCTAAAGAGGCACATGACACTATTAAATGATTTGTATCCAATTTCCTCTCTCACTGTGTTTGGCCCAGTGTTCATGTAGATATTGATAAAACATTAACAAATAAGAATTTAGAATAAACTTAGATTGTGTAACTTTGCGGGAGCTTAATGAGATGAAGTATATACCCCGGGTCGCCTATTGGTTTTTATATACAGATAGAAATCATGGACTGAATTAACTCTGTATGCAAGGCTCCATTTCAAACAAGCTTTGACCCATTGTATAATGGTCTGTAGGTACGAAGGGACGAATCTCATGATCATGTTCTGTGTGAGAATACAGTTTGAGTGGCAATGACATGTCCTGGATTCACTTAAGGATAGTCTGAACTGGACTCCTGAACACCTGAACATTGCGTCTGTAAAGTCTCTGCCTGTTCAGGTCTCTTTGCCACCCTCTGCTCGCAGAAGGCATGTTCGGTTTGATTCTTTGCTTAGAATTTTTTGTTGCTCTGTGTTAACACGGCTCTATTATCCTTCCCTTGTAATTGAATTTACCACCACATCCATCTCCTTCACCTTGGTTTCCCTCTGCCCCTCTAATAGTTAATGTTAACCTTGCCTGTATGATTGACAGCTTGTCTACCAATAAGGGGTCTGGTGCGGGTTCTTTCTCCCTATTTATTCTTGGCTCACATTGGGTCTTGCTATTGCCTTGTGCATGCTGGCTATTTTCTCTTGCTGTTTGTTACCTGTATTCATATTATTGATCTCTGGCTTTACCTTTGACTATTCTCTTGGATTCTGATTCTGTACTGCGTCGCTCAACTGTTACTGAACCCTTGGCTAGTTGACCTCCCTCTTGTTGTTGTTTGTCTTGTGTGCGTTCCGTGTCATTACCTATATCTAGGAATGGTTTTGCCACCCAGCTGTCACCTGTCGCTTAGGACAAGATAGGCAAGCAGGAAGGGACAGGTGGGGTTTCAGCTTAGGGCTCACTCTTTTGTCGTGCCCCCTCCCCCCACAGTTCAGCAGCAGTTACTGGGGAATTTCTCCTCTAGCAATTCCCTTACAGCGGCTCTACTGTCCTGTTCGCACATGATGCTATGACAGTAAAGCTGAGATCATTCTGGAAACCTCAGTGCCATAGGTTAGTAAAATGCTGTGAATTTAATTCAGATAAACTGCAGGCAATCCAGGAATTGTGCCTGTGACATGAACCAAACATGGTTTTGTGAGCTAGCCCTAAGTGTTAACGGCAAGCCAATGGTGTGCTTGGTTTTCCATGAAAAGGCTTCAGCACTAACCCAAATGTTGTGGTCATTTCATATAGCTGATCAACAGGGGGCCTGGGTGTTGCACCCCTGCTGAACTTCAATTGATGACCTATCCTAAGGATGTCATAAATAAATAAGCCTGGAAAACTCCTTCACATGTAATAAAAAATGCTAGATGACATGGCATAAGTCAGTGTGATATATGGGTTTTTCCCACATATCACACTGGTCCATTCATTTCTATCAGCCCAGTGTATTACACAGATCAGTGTGCGGGCTGACACTCAGGAAAGGTCCTATTTCTGTATGTCTAGACCAACTTTGTGAAATCTATACCTTTAATTACGGCTCAGTCTGCACCGCATTGTGTTGCTTAATCCCATGAAGGTTACCATATTCTGCAACAGAAGGCAGCAAACATGCAGTTTGTGGCAGTTGCCAGTAGCATTTATGTTTTAGTAGCTGTGATCTTCTACAAACAATCTGTTCTGTAAAAGATAATAAGAACAAGATGTCGAAACAGCGGAGTTAATGATTATTGTTAACCCTATGAAGACACCGGTTGGGGGTTTTAACTGCTGGATTTGGATAGGGATATTAGGATATGAAAAAGTTCTGAAAATATTTCTGCAACGGAAAGAGAGAGAAGCTAACCTGTGAGATATATAGTTATATGATAGAGGAGAGAAGCTGAGCTCTGTGATTTATAGGGTTATATGATAGAGGAGAGAAGCTGAGCTCTGTGATATATAGGATTATATGATAGAGGAGAGAAGCTGAGCTGTGTGATATATAGGGTTATATGATAGAGGAGAGAAGCTGAGCTCTGTGATATATAGGGTTATAGGATAGAGGAGAGAAGCTGAGCTCTGTGATATATAGGGTTATATGATAGAGGAGAGAAGCTGAGCTCTGTGATATATAGGATTATATGATAGAGGAGAGAAGCTGAGCTCTGTGATATTTAGGGTTATATGATGGAGGAGAGAAGCTGAGCTCTGTGATATTTAGGGTTATATGATAGAGGAGAGAAGCTGAGCTCTGTGATATATAGGATTATATGATAGAGGAGAGAAGCTGAGCTCTGTGATATATAGAATTATATGATAGAGAGAAGCTGAGCACTGTGATATATAGATTTATATGATAGAGGGAGAGAAGCTGAGCTCTGTGATATTTAGGGTTATATGATGGAGGAGAGAAGCTGAGCTCTGTGATATATAGGGTTATATGATAGAGGAGAGAAGCTGAGCTCTGTGATATATAGGATTATATGATAGAGGAGAGAAGCTGAGCTCTGTGATATATAGGTTTATATGATAGAGCAGAGAAGCTGAGCTCTGTGATATATAGGATTATATGATGGAGGAGAGAAGCTGAGCTCTGTGATATATAGGGTTATATGATAGAGGAGAGAAGCTGAGCTCTGTGATATATAGGTTTATATGATAGAGGAGAGAAGCTGAGCTCTGTGATATATAGGTTTATATGATAGAGGAGAGAAGCTGAGCTCTGTGATATATAGGATTATATGATGGAGGAGAGAAGCTGAGCTCTGTGATATATAGGGTTATATGATAGAGGAGAGAAGCTGAGCTCTGTGATATATAGGGTTATATGATAGAGGAGAGAAGCTGAGCTCTGTGATATATAGGATTATATGATAGAGGAGAGAAGCTGAACTCTGTGATATATAGGGTTATAGGATAGAGGAGAGAAGCTGAGCTCTGTGATATATAGGGTTATATGATAGAGGAGAGAAGCTGAGCTCTGTGATATATAGGATTATATGATAGAGGAGAGAAGCTGAGCTCTGTGATATTTAGGGTTATATGATGGAGGAGAGAAGCTGAGCTCTGTGATATTTAGGGTTATATGATAGAGGAGAGAAGCTGAGCTCTGTGATATATAGGATTATATGATAGAGGAGAGAAGCTGAGCTCTGTGATATATAGAATTATATGATAGAGAGAAGCTGAGCACTGTGATATATAGATTTATATGATAGAGGGAGAGAAGCTGAGCTCTGTGATATTTAGGGTTATATGATGGAGGAGAGAAGCTGAGCTCTGTGATATATAGGGTTATAGGATAGAGGAGAGAAGCTGAGCTCTGTGATATATAGGGTTATATGATAGAGGAGAGAAGCTGAGCTCTGTGATATATAGGGTTATATGATAGAGGAGAGAAGCTGAGCTCTGTGATATATAGGATTATATGATAGAGGAGAGAAGCTGAGCTCTGTGATATATAGGTTTATATGATAGAGCAGAGAAGCTGAGCTCTGTGATATATAGGATTATATGATAGAGGAGAGAAGCTGAGCTCTGTGATATATAGGTTTATATGATAGAGCAGAGAAGCTGAGCTCTGGGATATATAGGGTTATATGATAGAGGAGAGAAGCTGAGCTCTGTGATATATAGGGTTATATGATAGAGGAGAGAAGCTGAGCTCTGTGATATATAGGTTTATATGATAGAGGAGAGAAGCTGAGCTCTGTGATATATAGGTTTATATGATAGAGGAGAGAAGCTGAGCTCTGTGATATATAGGATTATATGATGGAGGAGAGAAGCTGAGCTCTGTGATATATAGGGTTATATGATAGAGGAGAGAAGCTGAGCTCTGTGATATATAGGGTTATATGATAGAGGAGAGAAGCTGAGCTCTGTGATATATAGGATTATATGATAGAGGAGAGAAGCTGAACTCTGTGATATATAGGGTTATATGATAGAGGGGAGAAGCTGAGCTCTGTGATATATAGGGTTATATGAGAAAACCAAACACAAAGCAAACACGCATAGACAAATAAATGCGTGTGTCTCCTGTATCTATTGTAGGCCCTACCACAACATGTCCTTACCAAGGAACCAAGAACGACAAACCACAAACAAGGTAAGTATGACATCTGGTATGCAAATATTGTAACACCAATACACATAGTATAATGTTAAAATTCCCAATTTTTATTAAATACCAATATACAAAATACAGAAAATATATATATATATGGACACTGTTAAGGACAAAGAAGTACAAATACAAAAAAGCTGGGTGTTATGAAGTGCCAGCTGGAATAATAGTCCCTGAAGATACTGCTAAGTTGCTATAGAACTCAAGTGCATGTAGCTGAAATATAGTCTCACCTGAGACTCAATGAATATGTGAAAGCAATTCACATATATGGTAACAGATCAAGAACAGGATTAGAGCAAGTGCAAATAATGATACCAATATCAAAATATATTGTATACAGCCCCGTAACTCGATATCAATTGTAATATGACTTACTGTCACTACAAAAGGACTAGTAGATCTATAGTAAACGTATTATCCATGTAGAAGTATCACACACTGGGACTTACCCATAGTAAGGGACACTAAGCAGACCCACAGGGACGGGCACCTCACTACCCAGACCCCGACGCGCGTTTCGGCGCAATGCCTTCGTCAGGAGGTGGAGTCAAGGGATAGGACTGATCGCTCTATATATATGCCGGCATATAATGAATTGTCCAATGAGATCGCATAACATATAGCCAACAGACAGCCAGTGGCATGTCTCAACCACAGAGGAATAGCGGCGCATGCGCGAGGACCTTTCCAGGGCCGGTCACATGACCAAACAGCTGACAGAACAACTCTCGCGTGAGTACGCGCGGTTGTTCAATATTGCAGCCAGGGCATGCGATTGCCGCAGACACCTCACGCATGCGCACTTCGCTCGGTATCGCTAATAAAGAACATAGCAACGATCTACAGTGGACAACCCAGCCTATTCAAAACAAAGGATTCCACGATTTTTATATAAGAAAGGCGGTGTATGTGTGTACTGAAACCAATGATAGGAATACAACTATAACCACTAATGCACTATACAAGGTGATGAACAATTAGTGCTACAATGTAATGTAAAGTGATATGTGCATATAAAAAAGGCCATATTATATGACCTAAATAGAACACATACTTAAAAGACCTTACGTAAGTGCAAAGTTGTAAAAATTTATGTGTAACAATTGAAGTAAAAGTGCTATGAAAAATACAATGTTCTAACATCACATGTTAGTGTGTTATGTTGCTATAATTGACATATGTAAAAGTGACAATCAAAATACAATAGTACACCCATATACACTAGTACACATAAAAAAGTGACAGTAGAAAAAAACATTGTGATGTGAATGCAAATAGTGTGAATACATAATATAGTATATGACAGAGTGAAACAATTAAAAAGTATAAAACTGATGAAAAATAATAAAATATGTTAATACTGATGAATAAAGAATTCTTGATTGAAGGAACCCAGAGGAAGAAGGCATTTATGCTGACAGAACGATCTTGTGACTACAACAAGAAGATAAACAAGTTAATAGTGATAACAAAATACTAAAAACACTAAAAGTAAAAATAAAAATAAAAATAATAATAAAAATAAAAAATAAAAAATCCCGAAACACCAACACAGATATAATAATATATAAACATATCTCAAAGCAGCGCACATGTATTTATAAGAAAGATGAAAAACCAAGGGTCTCATTTAAGCCATTTGGGGTAAGAGTGCCAAGTCTCCATATCCATTTCGTCTCCAATTGGGCTAGACGTTTCTTCAAATTCCCCCCACGAATATTCATGGAGAGCCTATCAATGCCTCGAATTTTTAACAAGGACGGATCACTGTTATGGCATAAGAAGAAATGCCTTGCTATTGGTTTAGATCTATCTGTATCCAGATCAATCACTGATCGAATATCCCGCACATGTTCACGTACACGTAATTTTAGTTCACGAGTTGTTAGACCAATATAGATTTTACCACATGGACATGAAGCGTGGTAGATGACAAATTTAGTATTGCAATCAATGCGACATCTGATGTGAAATGTCTGATCGCCCTGTGCGTTACAAAATTCAGTAGCTCTAACCATATTGGAACAGGCAACACACCGTCCACATGCAAAACTACCTACCTTAGGTGGACCAGCACCAAATATCCTTGGTTCTTCAATTTCATAATGACTTCTGACTAATAAATCCTTTAGACTCTGAGCTCTGCGAGAGACCACATTAGGGGAATTAGGGATATACTTAGTTAGTATTGGATCCCCTAAAAGTATTGGCCAGAACTTTCTCAGAGCCCCAACCATCTCACCCCACCGAGAATGATATTTTGTAATGAAGCGTACCTGAGGTAAGTTTTGTTGTTTTATTCTGGAGGAATGAATTAACTCCGTTCTTGATGATGTCTTTGCCCTCATGTATGCCTGTTTAATAGAACGTTGACTATACCCTCGGTCAACAAACCGCTGTTTAAGGTCGTGTGAGAATTTTTCAAAACTCAAATCCGTTGAACAGACTCGTCTCATTTGTAAGAATTGCCCTGTTGGAATAGCCTTAATAACCTGTGGGGGATGGGAAGAGGAGGCTAATAACAATGAGTTGACTGAAGTTTGTTTCCTAAAAATCTCAGTTTGTAAATTATGTTTTGAGTCTTTGAATAAGGAAACATCCAGAAATTCGATTCTGGAATCATTGCAACTATACGTAAGATGAATATTACGATCATTTCTATTGAGTGTATCAATAAATTCACCAAGTTGTGCTTCCGTACCCTCCCAGACGATCAGGATGTCATCGATGTACCGCATCCAAGATTGGATGCGGTACACCGATGAGTCCCGATCGTCCGGGAGAAGGTCGAGCTGAGCTGAGCTCTGTGATATATAGGGTTATATGATAGAGTAGAGAAGCTGGAGCTCTGTGATATATAGGGTTATATGATAGAGGAGAGAAGCTGGAGCTCTGTGATATATAGGGTTATATGATAGAGGAGAGAAGCTGGAGCTCTGTGATATATAGGGTTATATGATAGAGGAGAGAAGCTGAGCTCTGTGATATATAGGGTTATATGATGGAGGAGAGAAGCTGAGCTCTGTGATATATAGGGTTATATGATGGAGGAGAGAAGCTGAGCTCTGTGATATATAGGGTTATATGATGGAGGAGAGAAGCTGAGCTCTGTGATATATAGGGTTATATGATGGAGGAGAGAAGCTGAGCTGTGTGATATATAGGGTTATATGATAGAGGAGAGAAGCTAAGCTCTGTGATATATAGGTTTATATGACAGAGGAGAGAAGCTGATCTCTGTGATATATAGGGTTATATGATAGAGGAGAGAAGCTGAGCTCTGTGATATATAGGGTTATATGATAGAGGAGAGAAGCTGAGCTCTGTGATATATAGGGTTATATGATAGAGGAGAGAAGCTGAGCTCTGTGATATATAGGTTTATATGACAGAGGAGAGAAGCTGAGCTCTGTGATATATAGGGTTATATGTGGCTGTTTATGTGAAAAGGGCCCACATTGTCGATATGGAGTTCTTGGTATCATTGTAACGGTTATGGTGTAACATTGTCCGAAACAGCAAAAAAATTTTTTATTGAAAGCACAATTGACATATTTTTAAATAAAATTTTTGCATAAAACAAAATTGTGATTTTTTTACCCAAATATGTTTTGGACTATTTTCTCTATAATTAGTATCGACGATCTGGGCCCTTTTCACGTAAACAGCCACATATGATAGAGGAGAGAAGCTGAGCTCTGTGCTATATAGGGTTATATGATATAGAGAGAAGCTGAGCTCTGTGATATATAGGGTTATATTACAGAGGGAGAGAAGCTGAGCTCTGTGATATATAGGTGTATAGGATAGAGGGAGAGAAGCTGAGCTCTGTGATATATAGGGTTATATGATAGAGGAGAGAAGCTGAGCTCTGTGATGTATAGGGTTATATGATATAGGGAGAAGCTGAGCTCTGTGATATATAGGATTATATGATAGAGGAGAGAAGCTGAGCTCTGTGATATATAGATTTATATGACAGAGGAGAGAAGCTGAGCTCTGTGATATATAGGGTTATATGATATAGGGAGAAGCTGAGCTCTGTGATATATAGGTTATATGATAGAGGAGAGAAGCTGAGCTCTGTGATATATAGGGTTATATGATAGAGGAGAGAAGCTGAGCTCTGTGATATATAGGGATGTATGAAAGAGGAGAGAAGCTGAGCTCTGTGATATGTAGGATTATACAGCTGGCACTTGCTACATATGGAGTGAGCTCATCTTCTGAACCTGTGACATATTTGCCCTGTGCACGTGTGTGTGACAGGGGTTGCTTGTATTTTCAATGTGTGAATATGGCTTATGTATTCCGGATATATTAATAAGTTCTAGAAAGTCATTCTGACCTGTGAGATGAAAAGCCAGCAGCCACGTCCAAGTTATCTTCTACAAATGCTTGTTAAATCTGACACAAGGTTAATCCATGCACCGTACGTCTCATTCCTGCCACAGTATACAGCAGCTCATAAGGAGTGATATATAAATGTTCATACCTAATATTTGAGGGAAGTTGATGAGAGTGTCTGCCTGGTTATTAGTGATCATCCATATCTAATTAGTCTTCTTATGTAAATTCTCTTTGCTATTAATTCCAGGCTATTTATGTAAAATCATGCCTGGATCCTAATTACATCCAACCGTCCTAAAGAAATTTAAGAACTATAGACCTGAGATTAAAAATATCCATTATAACTGGAAATCAGAATAATTAAAATACAGCTAACGCGTTTCAGCATTTTTTAATTTGTTCCAAAAAAAAATTAAAAATTACCAGCAAATGATGAATTCTGACTTGGTTTACTTTATCAGCATGTGTAGCCCAGTGGCTCAGTGGTTAACTTTGCAGTGCTGGAGTCCTGGGTTCGAATCCTGCCAAGGACAACATCTATAAGGAGATTGTATGTTCTCCCCGTGTTTGCATGGGTTTCCTCCCACACTCCAAAGACATACTGGTAGGGAATATAGATCGTGAGCCCGATATGGTACAATGGCTTAGATATGATGGTGCAAAATAAATAATAATTATGTAGGTTTTGAAGACTGTATGGCAGTGTCCTTAAAACTCAGCCACATAACCTCTTGGTGTTTCCATACAAGAATCCCACAATTTGTGCCATTATCCACCATACATTTTGTTTACTTTTGTATAGACTTGCAACAAGTGATGGACCTATTACAGTTCCATACAAAACAAAGCTTTAACACAGTTATGTACATGAGCCTTGAAAGTTATTTGTCCTCAGCAACACAGCTGGGCCACCGAAGACTCGCTCTGACTCTCCCCAAGTCCCATGTCCCATATGCTGTGCTATAGCACAAGGTCAGTCTTCTCAATGGGAAACCTACTGCCAGATGGATTGAGCCCCAGGCTTTTCTTTCTGCATATCTCCCAACTTTCAAAGGACCAAAAATGGATAGAATACTCGTCAAATTTAGCCCCACTGTTATGATTTGCAAGTTTACTAAAAAAAATAAAAAAAATAATAACTTGCGGAACCCAACTGGGCTCTGAGCTGTAGAGCTACCCTGGTGTGAATGAAGCCTGATAGCGTCACTGCTAGGCTACTCCACCATCTGGGTGTCTCTGTTAGCCTCACAGAGACATCCAGCACAGCTCAGAGCAGCCGCTAAAGAAATATAGTCTAGTCAGAACCTCTGAACTAGACACAAACCAACTTAAAGTGTGTGCTTCCAGTACAACTCTGAAAACAAGGCAGCTTGCTGCCACAGAACTAATAGTGAGATTTATGAATAAGGCGCAATTCTAACTATGGCCAAATACAGAGCAAACAGCACAGGAACCTGCACACAGCAATTCAATCGAGGATCTGGGAAGAGGCTAGGGCGGTGGGCTGAGCCACATCCCTCCTTAAATAGGGAAAGGGCAGCCCCAACAATCCAGCCCATCCACCCACGCCGGGCGCACATTGGCTGACACCCTTGTCAGTCACACAATCAACCATGCCCAGCTGCTGCTTGGAATTTAACCCCTGCTAAGCAGGGCTGTGTGCAACAGGGAAAGGGCGACAGCCACAACAGAGGAACGGGACGCGACTCAAGCCCTAGGCCGCAGCTGCCGCACTGTCCTAACACCCATGCAGACTTTACCCATTTCTCATCCATTTGTCTTTGTGCCCCCACACAGTATAACGTCCCTACCCTGAGATGGAGTGCCCCCACATCATAATGTCCCCCACCAGTTGTCCTTCCTGTATCCCCCACAGTTTAATGTTACCCTCCACAATAGAAAGTCTCCCCCTCCCCACCATTTCTAATTTAACCAGTCGCCTTCATTCACATGAGTGGGCAGGCATCACTTCTGTTCCCATAAGGGATGATTCAAACTCACCGGGCCTTGAGTTCTGTCTCACTCATGACTGCGCATGCGCAGTGCATCCATCCAGGCCACATCACAGGAGTGCTCCACATGTACCTGTGGCAACTGCAACACAACTCAGGACCAGGGCGAGATTAGATATACACTACCTGACTCTGCCAATAAGAAGAAAGAAGGAGGAGCTTATTTGTCTTTGGACAAAAATGGCGATATCTTAGGGACGGAAGCACCGATTCATGAGGGGAAACACTGTTTGATTCAATCCATCTGTCTGCCATGCTAGATTGATATGCTGGGGTCTGATGACAGACCCCCTTTAAAACAAGGAGCCTCAGATTTCCTCCACCCACACACAAATCTGATTACTTTTTAGGGCATTGAAGTTACTTAAATGATTTTTTTGATACAAAAACTCACAATTAATGTCCAATTTATATGAGATTAGTATGTTATTTTACATGAGCACTGAAGAACAGACAGCTATTAGTAAAGGAGAACAGACAAATGTGAATTGCCCTCTGTCCGGGGAGAGCTTTGTGTCTTTGACTCTTTGTTCTGACCGTATTTCTCTGTTTTGTTTTTACTTAAAAGCAGATTTTAAGGGCAACTGTCAGCGTCCGCCTCTGTATCTGCATCTGTTATGTGGAGATCTGGATGGATGAGATTGCTTCATTATTAAAAAAAATCTTATAAATACATAATTTACCTCTTATAATGCAAATGTCATCCAGATAATTATAACTTTTAATAACATTTTGTTAAATAGAACATTCCTATTATTCCGCTTTATACAGGTTTTTTATCCGATTGGTCTCTGGTTTCAGTCTTCTTGGAACTTGAAAATTATGGGTACAGGACAAAATTTGTAAAAGATGTTGCCAGGAAGAACCCACATCTGAAGCCAGACGGGGGGCACAAGACTGTTATATTTACTAACCTCCTCTAATTTACTATAAAGAACAATAGTGGGTTGTTACTGGCCCACCCCAAAAATTTGGGGTCCAGCCAAACATGAAGTTTTTGGAAAATTTATAACTAATCTGGTTTGTTACAAACCAGTTCACTCAACCCTAGTGGTGAGACCTTTAACAGCAAGTAATGGGAATTAAGTGGACCGGTCATCTGCTGTATTTTTGTGGCCTATTATTGTGTGTGAACCTGAGTCTGTATGAGGCCATCCAATGGTAGTGTTGTGAATGGCATCTATGCAATGTTTTTACTATCATACTGCTATAGCTTAGGAAATTGGTTTCATAAGAAACTTGAGTCTTAGATGTAAAAGATACATAGATAGATAATATATAGACGTGAGATAGATAGATAGATAGATAGATTGATAGATAATATATAGATGTGAGATAGATAGATAGATAGATAGATAGATAGATAGATAGATAATAGATAGATAGATAGATAGATAGGGAGATAGATAGATAGATAGATAGATAGGAGATAGATAGATAGATAGATAGATAGATAGATAGATAGATAGATTGATAGATAATATATAGATGTGAGATAGATAGATAGATAATAGATAGATAGATAGATAGATAGATAGATAGATAGGGAGATAGATAGATAGATAGATAGATAGATAGGAGATAGATAGATAGATAGATAGATAGATAGATAGATTGATAGATAATATATAGATGTGAGATAGATAGATAGATAATAGATAGATAGATAGATAGATAGATAGATAGATAGATAGAGAGATAGATAGATAGATAGATAGATAGGAGATAGATAGATAGATAGATAGGAGATAGATAGATAGATAGATAGATAGATAGATAGGAGATAGATAGATAGATAGAAACATCTTCTACGCAGCACCATCTATAAAGCAGTAATATAGGTTCACATCAAAGGAGATAGATCAATAGATAGATAATATATAGCTGTGAGATAGTTGATAAATAGATAGATAATAGGCAGCTAGATAATAGATAGTTAGATAGATAGGAGATAGATAGATAGATAGATAGATAGATAGATAGATAGATAGATTGATAGATAATATATAGATGTGAGATAGATAGATAGATAATAGATAGATAGATAGATAGATAGATAGATAGGGAGATAGATAGATAGATAGATAGATAGATAGGAGATAGATAGATAGATAGATAGATAGATAGATAGATAGATTGATAGATAATATATAGATGTGAGATAGATAGATAGATAGATAGATAATAGATAGATAGATAGATAGATAGATAGATTGATAGATAATATATAGATGTGAGATAGATAGATAGATAATAGATAGATAGATAGATAGATAGAGAGATAGATAGATAGATAGATAGGAGATAGATAGATAGATAGATAGGAGATAGATAGATAGATAGATAGATAGATAGATAGATAAATAGATAGATAGGAGATAGATAGATAGATAGATAGATAGATAGATAGAAACATCTTCTACGCAGCACCATCTATAAAGCAGTAATATAGGTTCACATCAAAGGAGATAGATCAATAGATAGATAATATATAGCTGTGAGATAGTTGATAAATAGATAGATAATAGGCAGCTAGATAATAGATAGTTAGATAGATAGGAGATAGATAGATAGATAGATAGATATGAGATAGATACCGTATTTTTCGGACTATAAGACGCACTTTTTTTCCCCCAAATTTGGGGGGAAAAGAAGGGTGCGTCTTTGTAACATCTCTGCCTGTTCGGGTCACTGCACCACCCTCTGCTCGCATGCTGCGGCGCAGGAGGCGTGTGCAGTTTGAGAATCTGCTTAAAGTTTTTAGTTGCACTGTGTGAACACGGCTCTAGTCCTTAATTGGATTTGCACCACACCCGTCTTCTGCCAAGGTTGCCTCTGTCCATTAAGTGGTTAATCTGGCCTTGCCCTGTGATTGACAGCTGCCTTTCTGTGAACTCCATGGGCGGGTTCTTCCTCCCTATTTAGCCTTGGTTCCCATTCACACCAGTGCTTGTTATTGCCGTGCGCATACCTGCTCTTACTGTACCTGTTGCTTATACTATTATACCTGACCTCTGGCTTTCCTACTGACTATTCTCTTGACTCCGATTTGGCACTGCATCGCTCTCCTGTTACCGAACCCTGGCTAGCTGACCTCCCTTTGTTGTTGTTCGTCTTGTCTGCGTTTTGTGTTTCACGTATTCAGGGAGGGATTGTCCTCGTGGTTGTCGCCTATTACCTAGGATAGGGCCTGGCAATAGGAAGGGAAAGCGGGGGGCTTCAGCTTAGGGCTCACTGTCTCTTGTGCCCCTCCCAGGGTTTAACAGTTCTGGGAATTGCTGTCTTAGCAATTCCCTTACAGTCTTATAGTCCGAATGTGGCCGCCCGGCATCCGCTGTAATAGAGAGGCGGATGCCGGCGAGGGATAGACGCCGGCACAGGTGCTGGGGCCTGAGACATCACTACACTCCTCTGCACTGCATGAAGCCAGCAGCAGCAGGGGCGATGCTATTCCGCTCCTCCGTCCCCCCGCCGCTGGCTTCATGCAGGGCAGGGCAGCGATGTCTCAGGCCCCGGCGTCTATCCCTCGCCGGCATCCGCCTCTCTATTACAGCGGATGCCGGGTCTGTATTGGCTGCCCCTTCTCCCCCAGGGCCGGTCCCCACCGGCCCCATACCTGTGAAGTTGCAGGCCGGCTCCTGCGCGGCGATATCGCAGGAGCCGACCTGTTGGGGTGACAGCCGGGAGTCTAATGAAGGCTCCGAGGCCTGTCACGGCTATATTAGTATTGCGGCTGGGTCTATGACCAGCCGTAATACTAATATACAGAATGTCCCATAGACGGCAATACAGTTGTATTGCCGTCTATGGGACTTGCAATCAGGTGACCGCAGGTTCAAGCCCCCGGGGGGGAATAAAAAATGAAATAAATAAAAGTTCTAAATCCCTCCTTTCCCTAGAATATATATAACAGTAGAAAATCATATGTCAAACACATACACATTAGGTATCCCTGTGTCCGAAAATGTCTGGTCTACTAATAGTTTTCCTGTACAGTAAACATCAATATCACAAGTGCTAAACCGCTGTTTTTTTTTTTCAATACAAGGTGATCTAAGCAATAGACATTCCCCAAAATGGTATAACTAAAAAGTACTTCTGGCCCCGCAAAAAAAAAAAAAACATGCATCCCCGTATAGCTGCAGGGTCATCTGTCAATGTGGCCTTGCAGCTGTTGCAAAACTACAACTCCCATATATTAAATATTTTACAATTTTTTGCTTCAAAATTTTTTTTCCCCTATTTTCCTCCTGTAAAACCTAGGTGCGTCTTATAGTCCAGTGCGTCTTATAGTCCGAAAAATACGGTAGATAAATAGGAGATAGATAGATAGATAGATAGATAGACAGATATGAGATGGATTAATAGATAGATAGATATGAGATAGATAGATATGAGATAGATAGATAGATAGATAGATAGATAGGAGATAGATAGATAGATAGATAGATATGAGATAGATAGATGATAGATAGATAGATAGATAGATAGATAGATAGATAGGAGATAGATAGATAGATAGATAGATAGATAGATAGATAGATAGATATGAGATAGATAGATGATAGATAGATAGATAGATAGATAGATAGATAGATAGGAGATAGATAGATAGATAGATAGATAGATATGAGATAGATAGATAGATAGATAGATAGGAGATAGATAGATAGATAGATAGATAGATAGATAGATAGATGATAGATAGATAGATAGATAGATAAGAGATAGATAGATGATAGATAGATAGATAGATAGATAGATAGATAGGAGATAGATAAATAGATAGATAGATAGATAGATAGATAGATACAATAGATGAATAGATAGATAAATAGTCATAGAACAATAACTAGATAGATATTAGTGTATGGTAAGCTTTTTAACATCCCAGTCTTCATTTTTGATGCTGTGTTGCTTGTATTCTCTCTAATATCTTAGTACATTGTCACTGCTACTGACTGTGATATATTATGTTCCCTTTGGTTTCCATTCCCAGTATCCATGATTATTATACAATATGTATCTTTCTAGTATACATTTCATAGCTGTCGCTGTTCTAGATATTTCGATTAGAAATACTTTTGTTATATTGTAACTTGCTGGTAAATAAGATGTAATGGGATAGTAAACAGAGAAGAACTTGTCTCCAGCGACGGGGGCAGCAATATTAAAATTGTAAAAAGGTCATCTAATGCAAATAGCTAATTAGTGCATAGAAGGGACTCTGGGGAATAATGGTGACAGTCTGGATGTGTCTGGATGATGTCTCTACATCTGGTGACTATCTGCTGGGCTTCAGAATAGAGAATACGTAGAACATTCAGGACATGATTAATTGGCCTCATATAATGGAAAATGCCATTTTTTTCTGTATTATTTCAGCTTATTAAGAATGTTTATTTACTATGATATTCATAGAACAAATTAATACAAAGTTATGTACAAGATACATTATCACAAATCCTACTTTGATTTTGAAATGTCTTCTGTAGAAGGGATGAGTCAACTGTTTTGTAACAAGAATTTCCCCAAAAATTTGAGGTTTAGCCAAACCTGACCTTTTTGGGTGTTTGCTATCCTTGAACCATGTTAATTCTCTGGGGTCTCTTCAAATTTCAGAATAGAATAGGAGGAGGCTGAGGAAAGGTGAGTAAATACAGGAAATTGACTGAGTGACTGATAAGGTCATAAAGAAAATGAAGTTGTTGCTGCTAAAGGTGGTTCTTCATTAGGGTAGACTTTTCTCCCATGGTTTTTCTATTTTGGCTTCCTTGCTGTTGAATAATAGATGGAATGGTGGAATAAATGGTGGATGGTGGAATAAATGATGGATGGTGGCACACGGAATGGTTCCATGTTCTTCTTCTGAGGTTGTATATACCTAATTTTAAGACCAGAATTCAAAGGATAGACATTGTTATTCTCATCATGGTAGTCCTTCAGACCTGGACTCCACTACGGCTGGAATATGATGTTATCTGAATAGGGTCTATATTGTATAGGATGAGCTCCAAGGTGGCCCCTAATAGGGACTACAGGGACTTTTCATTGTACTCTATCCAGTGAATATGGAACTCTGTATTAGATAATGGGATCTTGGATCATGGTATAGTAAGTAGAGATGAGCGAGTAGTACTCGATCGAGTAGGTATTCGATTGAATACTACGGTATTCAAAATACTCGTACTCGATCGAGTACCACTCGCTGTTCGAATGGAAAAGTTCGATGCAGAACCAGCATTGATTGGCCGAAGTCTATACAGTCGGCCAATCAACACTGGTTCTTCTCCTACCTTTAGAAGTCTTCTCCGTGCAGCTTCCCCGCGGCGTCTTCCGGCTCTTCATTCACTCTGCCAGGCATCGGGCCTGGGCAGAGCTGACTGCGCATGTCTGCTTGTAGTGCGGGCCTGCGCAGTCGGCTCTGCCCAGGCCCGATGCCTGGCAGAGTGAATTCAGAGCCGGAAGACGCCGCGGGGACGCTGCACGGAGAAGACTGCTCGGAGGATCCAGCCCGACCCTCACTCGTGGACTTGGTAAGTGTAATTTGATCGAACGTCGCCTACCCCTGAAACCAGCATTTTCCCCCCATAGACTATAATAGGATTTGATATTCAATTTGAGTAGTCAAATATTGAGGGGCTACTCGAAACGAATATCGAACCTCGAACATTTTACTGTTCGCTCATCTCTAATAGTAAGACTTTTTATAGTAAGGCTATACACCTTAACTAGATAAGGGACATTAAACAGTCAAGAATAGCCGCGCTCCGATCCAAGTGAGATTGGGCAAGATTAACAATTTCACAAATTGCTGCTAAATGAATTGCGTATCACAACGAGTAGCATCGCCACGTATGAGGTTGGGTTTTCACGTTACTTTTCACAGGAAAATAAGAGGAATTCAAAAGGGATTTGTAGAAACGGAGGCTTAAATATGCCCCTACTGAGCAAATTCTGTTTTCTTAAGGAGTGAGAAATCCCAGCAGGGAACAGGGCTTTAACAGCTTTAAGTGATTCCTTCTTTGCTGATGTGCAATTTTGTGGAAAATGAGATCTGCCATTCTTAACTGTATTTTCTTAGATTGCTGTATTAGTCGGCTGTAACATAAGGCAAAGCAGATTTCAGGCTTATGCTATGTTTTAAAATAATCGAGAGCCATTCCTTTAAACAGATTTATCTTTATTGTAGCCGGTTACGATATTGGTAGATAAATAACGCTCATATTTTGTGATTTTACGAGCTTATAACATTCACAGTCACAGCTTTCATCTTCTGCAGGATATGTGACTAGTATAGTATATATAGTATAGGCACACATGTGCCAGAACCAGAGATCAGCTATATACCGGGGTTACTTGGCTTTATCATGATCATTTAGGGCTGATATTACCTAGTGTTAAAAAAAGAAGTCTTTCCTACTCTGCATTGCACCTCCATTTACATGAAAATTAGCGTTTTATTATTATTATGTAAAATTGCTGAAACAGGTTTTAGGGACACTGCTCTGCTCTAGAACGGCCCCTAACTGTCACCCAGCTCTGCCCCCATTACTTGAGTGACATCTCCCACTTTGCCACACTTTTAGCTTCAGTTAGTGGTGACTATCTAGAGAGTGAAGACCCCGCAGGTGTAGAGATACCGCTAAAGCCCTTTGCAGATAATTTGCATAAGAATAAAACACTTATTTTCATGAAAATGGAGTTGTAATGCATAATAGGTATGACATCTTTGGAAAATGGACATATCTCCCAACTTTTGAAGAACAGAAAGAGGGATAAAATGTGTGGCGCACATAGTGCGCTGCAGCAAATTTAGCTCCGCCCACTTTTATGTTGACTCCGCCCATTCTCATTCATTTTTCATGTGCCCCTACACAGTATAATCCTCCTACAGTCACCTGTAAATTATATGTCCCCCTCCATTTCTCCCCCAGTTTCATATCCCCCCTCCATCTCTGCCCCCAGTTTCATGTCCCTCCATCTCTGCCTCCAGTTTCATATCCCCCCTCCATCTCTGCCCCCAGTTTCATGTCCCTCCATCTCTGCCTCCAGTTTCATATCCCCCCTCCATCTCTGCCCACAGTTTCATGTCCCCCCATCTCTGCCCATAGTTTCATGTCCCCCCATCTCTGCCCACAGTTTCATGTCCCCCCATCTCTGCCCACAGTTTCATGTCCCCCATCTCTCCCCTAGTTTCATGTCCCCCTATCTCTGCCCACAGTTTCATGTCCCCCATCTCTCCCCTAGTTTCATGTCCCCCCATCTCTGCCCACAGTTTCATGTCCCCCCATCTCTGCCCACAGTTTCATGCCTGTGAAGCATGGGATTTTTCAAAAAACAATTAGACCTTGATTGATAAAAAGAATCCAAAGGAGTTTATTTTAGGAAGTCCAGTTTTTGCCAAAAAAAAAAAATATTCTTTAGAAAAATATCCATATTGTGTACAACAAAACCTTGCACTTCAGGCTGCTAATTCACCATGTGAACTATTCACCATGTGAACCCCTCCAAAAACCAGCTTTCTGGGAAATGGAAACCTTTTATACCTATAGACATTTCCCATAATCCTCTGCAGTTTTCCCTATAAAACACTGGAGTTGCTGCAGACTTGCCTCTTATAAGGTGAGGGCAGACACACCCAGTGCAACTCCACTACTGCAGGTAAATATACAAAAAACACTTTATAAATCCATGTTATTGTGAATAGTTCTTTCGTTTTGGTACATTTTTCCCAGGTGGAATGACCAGAAATACTAGGAAAGTAGAGCATTAGGTGGCCGGCCTAATGAGGAAAGAAATAAATAAGAAGCAGGAATAGAACATTCACACCGAGATTTTACCAGACCTGGAGACTCCTATATCACCACTAAGGTTATAAAGAGGAAATAACGTAAACATAAAACAAAACAGTTTACCTCTTCACAACGCCCCCCTCTCTGTCCCAGTTTCATGTCCCCCCTCCATCTCTGCCCCCAGTTTTATGTCCCCCCTCCATCTCTGCCCCCCAGTTTCATGTCCCCCCTCCATCTCTGCCCCCCAGTTTCATGTCCCCCCTCCATTGCTGCCCTCAATTTCATGCCCCTCTCCATGTCTGCCCCAGTTTCATGCCCCCCTCCATCGCTGCCCTCAGTTTCATGCCCTCATCCATCTCTGCCCCAGTTTCATGCCCCCCTTCATCTCTGCCCCAGTTTCATGCCCCCCTTCATCTCTGCCCCAGTTTCATGCCGTCCCCCCCTCCTTCATCTGCCCCTAGTTTCATGGGCCCCCTTCATTATGTTTCCCCTCAATGTTTAACACAAAAAAACACTGATATTCACCTCCCCTCTCTCCCCCACAGCTCTCTCTGCAGTCTCACTCACAGAGTTGTAGGCGCGATGTGAGAGACATGATCACATCGCGCCTACACATCCAGGAGCCAGATCGCAGCGGTAAAGCAGGAACTGTGACAACTCCTGCTTTACTCGCCTGTATATTCAACTCATCTGTGTCCTCCAGACTGGGACATACCTCCCGCTGACTGGGACTGCAGGACAAGACACCGAATCCGGGAACATCCCACAGAATCCGGGACTGTTGGGAGGCATGATTGTAGAAGCCGCTCTACAAGGTATTGCCATTAGTCTGATACTGATTTTTCTGCTGACTCCCTTTAATAGACCTATACAGGAGGCCTATTCCCGATATTTGATCCTTTTTTTATTGACTATTATCAAATTTTGCTTTGTGGTTAATAAAAATGTGGTGATGACAGAGAAATAAGTCACCGGTTGGTATATGATATTAAATTGGGTGGCATTTTACACCTAGAGAAAAGTAACAATACATATGAACTTCTATCAGTGAAATAACTAGACAGGGAAATACACACAGGTCTGAGAAGATAAGGAGCAAAGCAAACTAGAGATATTGGACTTATACGAGAAAAACGGTAAAAACATCATTTCTGTTTACAGCTGTTCAGCAGAAAGCAAATTGGATGGGAGCGCAAAGTGCACGGGGAGCGGAAGTTTAAATTACTGGAAAGTAGAGCCGATATCTTACCATCTACTTTCCTGTTCTGATCTGAGACGGACGGGAAATGTTACGTGATAATGATAAAATAGGGGGGGTGGAATAGTAAGGATGACTTTTACACTAAATAGCAAATACATATCCAAGCTTATCAGCGACTGCTTGTGGTGCTGTCACAAAGGCTGCGCCGTCAGCGATGGGGGGGATCAGTTCCAGGCTATTGTCATTCAGGCTTTAAATACTGAGGAAAATACATGGCAGATACCAATATATATTAGACAGGCCTAATGTACTTTAAATAGACATAATATCACAGCTAAAGAAGAATTCATATTCTCCCTAAATAGTGAACAGATGGATGCATTTACTCATGTGATCACAAGTATGTGTTGCAGATTCCAGTGTGGCAGGAGTTACGGTGTACTCTGCTCATCAGAAATGATGTTATACATACCAGGTTAAGGGATACTACCTGTCTTGGCACTTAAAAGACACATAAGCAAATTATTAAAGATTATACTAGAGTGCCCTATTGTAGGGCCATTAATGCCCCTTGACACTATACAATGCCCTATACAGAGTAATGATCTTTTAATATACAAACCTGTCCTCGTGTCCTGTACAGTCATGGATAAAAGTTTTGAGAATGATACAAATATTAATTTTTACAAAGTCTACTGCTTCAGTTGTTCTAATGGCAATTTGCATATACTCCAGAATGTTATAAAGAGTGATCAGCTTAACAGCAATTACTTGAAAAGTCAATATTTGCCTAGAAAATGAACTTTATCCCCTAAAACACATTTCAACATCATTGCAGCCCTGCCTTAAAAGGACCAGCTAACATCGTTTCAGTGATTGCTCCATTAACACAGGTGTGGGTGTTGATGAGGACAGGGCTGGAGATCAATCTGTCATGATTAAGTAAGAATGACACCACTGGACACTTAAAAAGGAGGCTGGTGCTTGGCATCATTGTTTCTCTTCTGTTAACCATGGTTATCTCTAAAGAAACACCTGCATTCATCATTGCACTGCACAAAAATGGCCTAACAGGGAAGCGTATCGCAGCTAGAAAGATTGCACCTCAGTCAACAATGTATCGCATCATCAAGAACTTCAAGGAGAGAGGTTCCATTGTTGGCAAAAAAGCTCCAGGGCGCCCAAGAAAGACCAGCAAGCGCCAGGACCGTGTCTTAAAAGTGTTTCAGCTGCAGGATCGAGCTACCAGCAGTGCAGAGCTTGCTCAGGAATGGCAGCAGGCAGGTGTGAGTGCATCTGCACGCACTGTGAGGCGGAGACTCTTGGAGCAAGGCCTGGTCTCAAGGAGGACAGCAAAGAAGCCACTTCTCTCCAGAAAAACCATCAGGGACAGACTGATATTCTGCAAAAGGTACAGGGAGTGGACTGCTGAGGACTGGGATAAAGTCATTTTCTCTGATGAATCCCCTTTTCGATTGTTTGGGACATCTGGAAAACAGCTTATTCGGAGAAGACGAGGTGAGGGCTACCACCAGTCTTGTCTCATGCCAACTGTAAAGCATCCTGAAACCATTCACGTGTGGGGTTGCTTCTCAGCCAAGGGAATCGGCTCTCTCACAGTCTTGCCTAAAAACACAGCCATGAATAAAGAATGGTACCAGAATGTCCTCCAAGATCAACTTCTCCCAACCGTCCAAGAGCAGTTTGGCCATCAAAAATGCCTTTTCCAGCATGATGGAGCACCTTGCCATAAAGCAAAGGTGATAACTAAATGTCTCAGGGAACAAAACATAGAGATTTTGGGTCCATGGCCTGGAAACTCCCCAGATCTTAATCCCATTGAGAACTTGTGGTCAATCATCAAGAGACGGGTGAACAAACAAAAACCTACAAATTCTGACAAATGCAAGCATTGATTGTGCAAGAATGGACTGCTATCAGTCAGGATTTGGTCCAGAAGTTGATTGTGAGCATGCCAGGGAGAATTGCAGAGGTCCTGAAGAAGAAGGGTCAACACTGCAAATATTGCAACGCTGCATTAACTCATTCTAACTGTCAATATAAGCTTTTGTTACTCATAATATGATTGCAATTATATTTCTGTATGTGATAAAAACATCTGACAAACACATAAAAACCAGAGGGCAGCAGATCATGTGAAAATAGAAGATTTGTGTCATTCTCAAAACTTTTGGCCATGACTGTACAGAGTTACATCACAACGGTGCTATGTAATACAGTATATAGACTCCATGCAATCTAATGGTTAGGACCCCATGAGCTCCAGTGTGAAGTGGTCAGCATGTGAAGAAGGCTATTGATGGAGATAACATGATTGTCATGCAGCCTAGAGGTGAAGCTACACCCATTGTATAGTCAAACATGGCCATATTGCAAGTAAGTGATTAAGGTAGCGTTGTGATTGTAAGGTTGCCATGTCTGTAGTAGTTGAAAAAAGATTGAGGGCAAGTATAAATTTGTGGGCCCCATACTTTATACATGGAAAGAGCTGATGTATTTAGGAGTGAGAGGCCCTTTTGGAAACATTAGTCTGGGTCCAGGACTATAGTACCATATGTACTGCCTTGTTGGTGGTTATGGTGCATACCGTATATCTAGCCTGTGCTTATCCAGTGCAAAATAAGTGGGCTTATAATCTTGCATGATTTAGTTATAGATATAAGATTCAGAGCCCTAGGCTCCTCACTTCAGTTGTGTGACTAGGATAGGCAGTGGATTGAGGATTGCTGGGGTTCCGGTGGATAGGTAATAAAGATTTTAGGCTGGGATACTCAGTGCCTTGGATACTTTTACTTTCTGTCTTAAATTGGGCTATATTCTTTTTATAACCTCCAACAGTCTTCCAAAAATACATTGATCATAGGTTACGTGTATTAGAACCTCGAGAGAGCAGGAATTCGGTAACATGTAATCAATTTCCCTACACTGCCCCCACAGGGTAAATCAAGTATTACATGGTACCCATTGAAATCAATGGACTGTCAGACATTGATGGTACGGTCTTCCAGTACAAGTGATATTTACCCTGTTTCCCCGAAAATAAGACAGTATCTTATATTAAATTCTCTTCCGAAATATATGACCTGTCTTATTTTCGGGGGATGTCTTATGCAGCGGCTAGAGCGGGGGTTAATCAGCAGTCCTTAGCGGAGCTCCGGCATGACAGCCGGTTGTAGGTGGTCCAGGAAGTGAAGGGGGGGGGGATGTCTTATTTTCGGGGAAACTGTATAATAAGATATTTGAAAAGAAGTTGGTCCCTTTAATTCCAATATTTTCATCCAAGTATATTTAACAGAAGAAAATAATTCTTGCCAGGACAAAATGTGCTTACTGCATAGAAGAGGAAACATCAAAGAAGAATCCCATCTCAGTCCTGGCAGCAGCACTTCACTGTCTATGTATCAGTTCAATAAAAATAACATCACAGTCTGAACATCCCTTTTATCAGCCCTAAAATAAGCCCAATAATTATCATTATTCATCTCATAATGGCAAAGTCACGTAGAACCACTTACCAAAATAACTGATAATTTGGTAAAAACAAAGATGACGATCAATTTGGAAAATTGTCAGCGCCTTAAAGAGATTAAAGAGCGAACACGGAGACTGATGAGTCCAACTTATTCCCCGAGAACCTGCAAAGCTTGAAAAGACAGATTATATTGATTCTCCAGGCTTTGAGGAAACATTTGTTGCTAATGATCTGGTGAGAATTTCTTGTTGACAGAATCTTGCTCTTCGGCGGAGAGCTTGCTATCACTCCGCTACATACGCTGGAACATTAAGGAAGTTGCATGCTGTGTGTGTCTCCTATGGATACATAAGGCAAAGGATAAGTAGCTCCGCGCTGGAGCCCGGGTAGAGCTGGTAGAAGAATAGAGCTCTCATGGACGTCTTCAACAAAAGGGCTCTTCTCGAGGGTCTCTGTTAAACTAAGATTGCAATGTTTTTAGAAAAGATTAGTAGGCACTTGGCATTATATTTTTAATTCATATTCTTCTCCTTGTCTTCACCATACATATTGATATAGAAGGAGAATATCTTTCTTGATGCTCTAACTGGAAGCCAATGCTCGTTGTTTGTTATGTTGCGGTTTCCTAGAAACAGTAAGTAATGTCCGTTTCTCGTTTCCTCTAGTTCTGTTTTGTCTTATAGTATTACTTATAGGGATTCTATCATTAAAACTGAATTTTTTGTCCCTACCACGTAGGAATAGCCTTAAGAAAGGCTATTCTTCTCCTACCTTTAGACGTCTTCTCTGGGTCGCCGTTCGGTATATAATCCAGTTTTCGTTGGTATGCAAATGAGTTCTCAGCCATCGCCGGAAGAAGATGCGAAGAAGACCCGTTCCTGAAGAAGATGGAGGCGCCGCTGGAGAGTTCTCTAGCAGCATTGGGGACGCCCCCAGTGCTGTTTGAGCTCTGGGGTCCACCCCCAATGCTGCAAGAGAACTCATTTGCATACAGACGAAAACCGGATTAAATATTGAACGGCGGCCCGGAGAAGTCATCTAAAGGTAGGAGAAAAATAGCCTTTCTTAAGGCTATTCCTACGTGGTAGGGACAAAAAAAAATAATCAGTTTTAATGATAGGATCCCTTTAAAGAAATATTCTATATAGTCTTTGATAGTATTCCACCATTGCATTTGTCACATGTCCACTTTGACATGCCATTGTTGTAGACCACAGAGACCAATACGAGGCAGTGGGATGATAATCGGAGATCAGTATGGCGTGAATTACAGAGCTATTATTTTTTAGTATCCCAAGCATTTTTTGAAAAAATTGGTGTGATAAACAGTCCATTAGTTATGTATCTTTCAGTGAAAGGTATTTTTCCTTGTTTATATCAGTACTACACATACCTTTAGGACTGGTGTGTTTAAGCTGTGTTTACATTGGTGGTCAATTCAATTTAGTGGTTTTATGTGTATACCATGGCCAGTTTATTACTCTGAGTAACAAATGTCCATGCAGGGAGAAGAGGCTAGTGACCCTAAGCTCACCCCCAGAAACACATCTTTCCCAGCACCTATTAAGACATCCCTCTTTCCCAGTATTCTGCATTGGGGGAAGCAGGCAGGGCCTACTTGGGAGGGAGGTGTGGGTGTGTGTGTGTGGTGGGGCACTAGCCATATGCTGAAGGGAGACCTAGACTCTTTCTCAATCAGCATCGAAGCAGCAAGGAGGGTCCTGACACAGGAACAGCATGTAAAGGACCCATTCTTTTTTTTGCTGACTTAAGCATGCGCCCTGAGGCCTAGGAGTGAGGCCCCAGTGAACCAGACCATAACTTTGGTTGATATTATATGTTTTCTACACTTTTACTCCCATTTTATTTTCTGTATTGTATTGTACTATTACCTGTATTTGCTTGATATTCACTGATATGTATTTCTGTATATGTTAGTGGCTAGTACCGACCCACTCGGATTAATAAACTTATACAATTTATAAAGCTCGTTTCATATTATCCTATGAACTCAGACAGTCACTGGGCGTGAGTGGAGGGTAAGAAAGGTGATCGCACGTGTGCCAGGCGGCTTGGTAAGGCGTTACATCACAATTGGGAATTTGGAAAAACCCCTTACTATTTTTTTTAAATTAGAAGGATTTATATGGAGGGAACACTTTTTATGCCTAAATTATTGGATTCTTCAACATCCACTGTGATATTAGGTGTATGCACTGCTAACTCTAGGTTCACATTAGTGCTGGTGTTTCTGTTTGTTACGGGTCCAAAGAACGGAAACCTAGTCCGCTTAAAAAGCGGTTATACATGGAACTCCCCCCCCCGCATTCCCTTGGTTTCCACCCAAAAAAGTCCTTTATTTCTCTGCATTTTTCAAGCAGAATGGGGAATGGTATCCCCGAATATAGAGTATATAGAGTAAACACTAGTGTCCATTGTCCGCAGCCAGTTTTTAGGAACGTGCCTTGAGAAGGTCTGCCCAGCCCTTACAGGATTATGTTACTGAGAACAGGCGTACCCACAGGCGCAGTAAAGTCTCCTCGTCAAAGTAAAGATTTGGATAATATGTTTATTTCTGACTATACTGCAACGATATAAATAAGAAGCAAATCATTTTCCGAACAAAGGGAAATGTGACAGTTTTGTAAAATAGAAGATTTATACTATTATCTGAACATAATACAAAGATTCCAGCTCTGCTAGATAATTCTTCCCATTAATTTAGGCTTGTCAGTTTTTATTTTCTCCTCTTGAAAGGTAGGGTAACACCAACGCACACTTGAAAGGGGGTCATTCATTTGCATTCTGGTACACAAGGTGCTTACCTACTGAGGGAAGCAAGAAATGTTCCCAGTAAAGTTTATATAAAGGACATAAGTATTCAGCTTGTAACAACACATTCGCTATTCCATAAATATTCATTAAAACATATGGCCGTACAGTATGTGCATGTTTGCATACATTAAGGCACCATTCAGAAGTCATATTGTTAAATCCTAGCTACAATATTTTAGTTTCTTGGATTAAAATATTAGCTCACTAAAGAGATTGCGAGCATATGGCTAAGATATCCCATGAAGATCGTGTGATGGGGAGGGGGTTTGACCATTGTCATCCCCATCCATAGCTATAGATAGGAACATAAAGTGTCTCTTTAGCTACGGACGTCTGTTTTTAGCGTTTTTAGAACTGCTCCTTGGATGACTGTTGACTATAATGGCCCTACTAAAGCCAGACACACACCTGAACTCAACATGCCCAATCCTTATTTCCTCCAATATCGCCCAATGGAAGAGACTTTGGCGAACCCTATATACATTAGATGGTTGGCTGGTCCATTGGGTTCTGGCAACATTAAGCGGTTTGGTTATAATATTTTTTTTAATGGCCTATATCTGGTCGTATGTGTGGGGGAGGGGTGCTGATAGACAGCCCCTGAACTGATCAGTTATATGCGGCCACCACCAACCACCTGTGTATACATAGCATGGAGCTGCAAGTAGTTGGCTCTGTGTACTGTATGGTGGACAGACATGTAACTCCCATCTACTATACAAGATCCAGAGCCAACTGCTTCTGGCTTTGTAATGTATATAGTATATTCAGTGCTGTGTAGGCTATTCCTAACCAACGCCTTTAATATGATGTGTAGGGGCACCCTAAAAAGGGGTTGCCCTATTAAGGACACTTATCCTCAGGATATTAGCCCAAAGACCAGTAGATATTTGACCGAAAATGTGTTCGAAAATGAATTCTAATATGGATCTAAATTCTCCTTACAGAAGGAATAGAAGTTATTTGGCAATGACTGGTCAAGAAGTCTGTATTTTAGACTCTCTTGATGTCTATGGGAAGAATACCTTTATATTCAATGAAGTCATTGGCTCCATTGTTTTCTATAGGTAGATTGGTAAGTGATACTTAAGTGAGTTTCCTAGAGATACACTGTCTACCAATAAGTGTTTGGACACCCGTGGTCTGAGTGCCATGAGCGGCAATTACAGCCTCAACCCTGCATGGCATGCTTTCCACAAGTCCTTGTATGACAGCTAGTGGCATTTTATTCCATTTGGCTTGGAGAAGACACGCAATTTCTTTCACTGATTTTGGACAGTTGCTGCACCTCTTAGTTCGGTGATCCAATTTACCAGAGGTGCTCGATAAGGTTCAAGTCTGGACTCTGGGCAGGCCAGTCCAGTCGGATAACCTGATTGTCATTGGACCAAGCCATGGTAGACCTCGCTACATGACAGCTGGTGTTGTCATCCTGGAAGTAACATTGGTCCGACCCATAGAACCGCTATAATGTAGGAACACCAAGAATCCCAGTCCATACCAGGAGAAACACCCCCAGACCATAACCCCACCTCCGCAGAACTTTACTGGGTATCCAAATACTTATTGGTAGACAGTGTAATATCTATGCATTATTTTTTTCAGTGCAGAATTTTGTGTGGTGTGGCCAGTCTTATATACTCTTGTTTGGCAATAATTTTCACTTGTCTACAATTAGTTAATTGTTATTGTATTTTCCATTATTTTGACTTCCATAACTTAAAGGGAATGCTTCACCTATATATTTTTAATGATTAAAACTCAATAAAAGTTTTTCATTTAAAGGTGAGCTTTTCTGCTGGCACATGGATCACAGAGAACCTGTAAACTGTAGATGACTCATTGACTGCTATGGGACACTGTTGTGGGCATGCTCTATGACCTGTGAATATCATTGGAATGGTAGGAAGAGAGTTGTGTGTTGAATTGTGTATATATATATATATATATATATCTATATAGAGAGAGAGAGAGAGAGAGAGAGAGAGAGAGAGAGAGAGAGAGAGGGAGAGAGAGAAAGAGATGATACTTTTTGTTCCAATCTTGCCTATTTATAATTAGATAAATGCTGAGAAATGATTTCTACATAACAGGAAGTATCAGCCTTTGAAAAGAGATTTCTACATAACGGGAAGTATGAACCTTTTATGAAGATGACGGAAGAGTGACAACTACAAGATTTTATTTTTTGAAAATTTGGATAGTATCAAGAAAAAGAGAAATAAAAACACCATCCAAATTCTAAACATACTTTTACGTAAAAGTTTTAAATAAAACTTTCACACTTGATTCAAACAATAAGTCATTTTCTGACGGCACATTCCCTTTAAGAAGAACATATGTCTGCTAGAAACTTATATTGTC
This sequence comes from Leptodactylus fuscus, assembly GCF_031893055.1. NCBI lineage: Eukaryota > Metazoa > Chordata > Amphibia > Anura > Leptodactylidae > Leptodactylus > Leptodactylus fuscus. Next base: position 62,038,333 of record NC_134275.1, read on the forward strand.
TTTATCTCAACTAAAATGATTCTTCCAGGTCTGGAGCTGAGAATAAAGGATACGCTGTGACTTCTCCAGTCTTGTGTCGCTTACATCACTCTTCTGTAACTTTCCTTTCTTCGGTAGAATTGCTAACTGACTCTGTCATTGTGTTTCCACCTCATTTCTCTGAATTGATGCATGTGAATTTATGTGCAAACACAATCATGCGGTGGAAAAATAGAAAAATGTCTTGAGAAGAACCAGTCCAAAGAGTGTTATATAAAGGCTCTGATAATGACGATGTATCATATACTATTAGAAATTATTTTTATGTAGGTTCATCGGAGGGGTCCCATCTCTAATACAGACTATATACTCGAGTATAAGCCGTATTTGTCAGCCCAGTTTGTGTGATGAGAAAGCCCCACTCGTCCTATACTCGAGTCAGCAAAAAAAAAATATTTTTTTTTTGAGGGGGGAGGGTGTCTATGACCAGGCACAATATCAATGAATAGAATCTCTCATAAAATAGTGCAAAAAAAAAAAAAAAAAGATTTAAAAAAAAAATAAAAATAAATAAAAGTTCTAAATCACTCCTTTCCCTAGAATACATACAAAAGTAGAAAATGACTGCGAAACACAAACACATTAGGTATCCCTGTGTCTGACAGTGCCCGGTCTACTGAATATAGGGGATCTGCAGTGCTCCTGTTCCGTTGGGAAGGGGTTAATAGGAGCACTGCAGATCCCCTATAGTCAGCCAGACTGAATTCCAAGTGGGGGAAACAAAAACAGTCCTCAAGCTCAGGGAAGGGGCAGACAGACAACCAAAACACCCCCTCCCCTTCCCCAGCACCAGCATCTACTGCACCAAAAACTCCGACCATTTTAATTTTTGAAATTTTCCAGTAGCTGCTGCATTTCCCCCCTAGGCTTGTACTCGAGTCAATAAGTTTTCCCATTTTTTTGTGGTAAAATTAGGGGCCTCGGCTTATATTCGGGTCGGCTTATACTCGAGTATATACGGTAATGCTATACAGTATATGCAGGGGTATAACTTGAAGGGGTGCAGAGGGTACAATTGCACCCAGGCCCAGGATCCTTAGGGGGGCCCATAAGTGCTAGCATAACCTAAAGGCTTCACAGTGGTCTCACCTGCCACTCGGTCCATAAGTGAGGAGGTTATAAATTTACTTCACATGTCAAAAGGAGAAAAAAAAAAAAGAACTTTTAAGTGTCAAAAGGAGCAAATGGTCAAAACATAGTCATGGACGGATTCTGTGGGTTGAGCACAAATGGGGAAATAATTGCCATAGGGGGCCCAAGCTGGTCTTTTGCACCAGGGCCCTTGAGCCTTTAGTAACACTGAGTATATGAATATATATTCTATTATGAGCCATAGTGTAT